>NC_062520.1:25785558-25825558 GCF_022655615.1 Tachysurus fulvidraco | reverse complement strand
CATATTATATAGACAAGCATTCAGAATACAGTGGTGAAGAGCGTGCACATAGAGCACAGCACCTAATTTGGACCTTATATAGCAAGGTTTTTAGAAAGATAAAGGAAGAAAACAAGCTTACACAGAACCAAAGAAAGAGAAAAACAGGAGCGAGCGAACATGCGAAGGTACATATTGAGTGTCAAATGGGACGGAGTGAGAGGCATAAAATTGAGGAGGAATAAAAGAGGGAAAGAGCTGGGTCAGATTGGGAGGGAGGAAAGCGGCTTTTTATAAATAGGTCTCTATAGTAACGGAGGCATAATTTGCTTGGTGGAAGCGTAAGAGTAAAAGAGAACCATTTACTGACTCTGCTTGAGCCCACCACTGTAATTACTACACATAGAGAGAGAAAGAGAGAGAGAGAGCAAGAAAGAGCGAGACAGGGAAAGCATTAAGATGTAGGCTAAACCAAAAACAGCTACGGATTAGGCTTCTTATTCTTCTGAAATGTAGGGTGTATTTATGCTGCACAGCGGCTCTGTTAAGATGATCATTTGAACGCAGGTTTCTTAGCTACACTAAAAAAAACGATGCTTATTGATGCTTATTTTTCTGAATCCTCAAATAATAGTATACGTAGTATGTAAATAATTTGAATCGTTGCTAGGCACGATGCGACTGAAATCCAGTTTCCTTTTTATTTGTATACTGTGTATTTACATAGAGAGTGTGATCGCATGTAAGGAAAGGTTGACTGACATGTAGGTCAGTTTCAATACCCAATTTATTACTGGATTAGGTTTACCATGTGTGTGTGTGTGCGCGCGTGTGTGTGTGTGTTTCTTTTGTATATTTTTTCATTTTTGATTGTCTCATCTCTCCAATCCAACATTTCCATTTGTCCTGTCCATCTTTCAATTTGCATATTAAGAGCCCAAACCTGTTAAGCAGGGGACATTTTCCTCTGCGCATCACACATTCACACTTACACAATAGCACTCCACTGCTTGACATTTCGATATTCACACACTCTTGATACACTCTCGCTGTCATTCTTGTATCTGCACTGGCAAATTGATTAAACTGTAGTGTGTGTGTGTGTGTGTGTGTGTGTGTGTGTGTGTGTGTGTGTGTGTGTGTGTGTGTGTGTGTGTGTGTTAAGGCCAGTCAAGAGGCAAGTTAATTGCAGTGCAGAGGCTGGTGTGTACAAGCTAGTTGATTACAGTATTAAGGCTTTAGAGATAGTGTGTACAGCGTGTTTGTGTGTGTTTGTTGCTGCCAGTCTGCGCATGTAGAGATAACAGGATTAACTGTGCCCCAGCTTCCACCATATAACAGGGATGGAGAGAGAGGAGCGAAGGAGAAATGAGCGAGGAAAGAGGGACATAAGTGACACTGATAGGGCTGAAGAATTTAGAGAGAGAGAGAGAGAGAGAGAGAGAGAGAGAGAGAGAGAGAGAGAGAGAGAGAGAGAGAGTGCAGAGGAGATGGCAAATGGAGTGGCAGCAGTAAGTCACGGTTTGTCATTTATGGGAGCACCTAGCCAGGCTGCTGCATCACTCACTCCGGCTGTCTGTCAGTTCCTTCTCTAAGAGATCAATAAAACTTTATTGAAAAAAGAGCAAAGTTTAACGGGTTGGGGTCCAGTTTTGGAGCTGCACCTGAGCACCGAGTAAGAAAGTCTACTCAAGAGTGAATCCTGAAGGAGCACAAGGTGACTGTTCCCCGTTTAGCCCCGATTCTTAATTAGCCCGGCACCGCTGAGACCGCCTGCACCTAGCTCTTCATTTATATAAATCAGAAGTCCCCTATGCTTGCAGATATGACCTCTACACAAGCACACAGCTGTACAAACTACTACCCGGCCCAATAAAAAAAAACAGAAGCTGCAGATTTGCCATCGACCGCTACACTCTGTAGAGAACCGGTGTGTAACAGTGGTAAACAAGCTGACATGAATGAAAAGGTTTAGCCGCAAGTGTCTCTCAGGTAGGACTATAGTACTGCTGCCGTGTTTTTTTTATTAACCTTTATGAGCTGTTTTTAAAAAAATTAATATTTATATATTGATATGTTAACAATACACAAACACACACAAAGTTAGAAATGCAAATTAGAATGGCAATTATTATTATTATTATTATTATTATTATTATTATTATTATTATTATTATTATTATTATTATTATTATTATTATTATTGCCATTTGGAATCTTTTAATATCCAGGTGAAGAACTTAAATAAATAAATAAATAAATAAATAAATAAATAAATAAATAAGGGCTACAAATCCCCACTGTTGTAAACCTGAAACAAATAAGTAATTGTCACTGTCACACTCGTTGTCCCATTCCCTCTATCTCTTATACACACTCACACCTGCGATACACAGCTGCTATCAGAAACATTCCCAGGATATAACCTACATATTATGTGAAAACAGATGTCCAAGAGAAATGACGCAGCCATGGCTCCGTTCTGAACAGAACCCGAGGGTTAATTAAACAAAAACGTGGGTGTCCTATTTAAACCTCGGCGGATGAAACCTTTAGGATAATTATGCTTTGCGTTCCAAGGGAACATGTGGCTGCTCTCAGGTACTAAGAGATCTGCAAAATTCTCCAGAGGGACAAATCTGTAGGGACAAATTCTCCAGTAAGTAATCATGTCATATTAATGATCTATAAGGTAAAATTTTTTGCTTTCCCCTTTTTTTTTTTGTAGGCAGATGATGTGAAGGAACTGCAGGATATATCATGGGTACTCTTGACCTGCTGCTGAGAGCGATGGCCTCACTGCTATCGGCAAAACATTATTTATGGCTGGCAATTTAGCATACAGATGAAAACGAGGGACCACCAGCTGCTGTCGCACACGGTGGTCACGGTGATTACCGTCTGAACACGTGCTCTCATGGGAACTCCGCGATGACAACAAGGCAAATTAATTCTGTCTTTCGCTCACCTGTTTGTTCATTCACCTTCTTTCCCTCGCGCACAGGCACTCGGTTGGTATTTCACTTCCTCTCATAATAAGCCTTATTCAGACTTTAGATATATTATGTGCATGATTTATTGCTATGCACTCCCATAGATCTTTCATGCACCAAGTTCAGTCATGCATTTGTCTTCTTTGAGGACTCATACATGCGCATGCTGAGAGGCCTATTCAAAATGCAAGTTGGATTCCTGCCGTCAGCCGCTGAAGTATTTCTCCGAACGAGAGGAAGAAAGAAAAGATATATGAAATAAAGAAAATCACAGACCATTATGTAATATAATAGTCTCTGTCTGGAGTCTAAATAAAAGCGCATCTCTTCATTGAGAACATCACTTCACCTAGAACATAATAACTATTCATGACATGATAAAGAATAAGGGCAAAGGAATAAAGGATATTTCTAAACAAAATCATTAGAATGAGATCTGGCATTAAAATAGCCTATTACTGGCATCATGTCAGTCATAAAGTCATACCTACTGTACAGTCCATTTGAAATCAACTTTACCACAGACAGCTGTTTCTTGTTTCAGGAAGATTTTGGTTCATAGTTCATTTAAGAGGTTATATGCGTCCTCGGTGTGGCTTTTACTAATGACCACTTAGAAATGAACAGGATGAAATATTGCTTCATCTGTAACCGCTAGCTGTTTTTGGACTGCCCCATCATTGTGTGTGTGATCCAGTAACATGTATCCCAACCGCAATCTGCCAAAAACAGCTAGAACGCATTCTGAGAGCGTTTTAGCGGATAAGCCATTTATTCTGAAACGTTCTCATTATTATTGAGCAAACAATGCAGTTCTTGTTATTCTCATGCAATGTATCATAGATATTGGAGTTCTTTTAATAATAGCTAGTCTCAATTTGTCGATTTATATGGCTTCCCCTACTGTTGAGGTTACTTCTACAGAGTTGATCTCAGCTTCAGGCTTTAAAACACCATCAAAAGTTTCATGCTACAGTATGAGGGTTGTTCTCAGGTAGTTGCATAACAACTGTATGAAAAAAAATCTGTGTGTATGCTAACGTGACCCTGTGGTGAAGACAGTAGGGGGAAACTTAAGTAACATTTGGACAATCTAATAAAACCTGCTAAACGTTTATTCGTATAAGTATGAAAGGTTTCACCTGACTACAGAGAAATGTTTAGACTGACAGAGACACAAAGGGGATCAGATAGCTATCCTATCGTAAAAAGACCAGGTGTACTGTAAATGCCCTCCGAAACGTTTTCGAGACGGATATAAATCAGATCGTTCTGGGACGCGTTTCAGATGAAACTGGACAGGTGTAAATGAACGTGGTTGTTCAAGCCACATACGTCAGCGCTATACTCCTCCCAAACGGAAGTACGTCACTCGCAAGTGATCTTTCACCCAGGCGTCTCGTCGGGTCTTGAAATGCACTGCTGCCGCCAGCAAAAATGCAGCAAACAGTAAATGCTGTTTTTTGTAGCATAACCGTCGTAACAAGTTTTTTCGTCTTCTTTTTGATTGCATTCTGAAAACCGCATACACCGAAGCGTGTTCCATTTCAAATACCCCTGAAATAAGGTAAAATATATTTGCATTTTGGGCGGGAGTAGAAAGATCGGATCGATATCCGATTCGCCGAGACGCATTTATGTGGCCTAATGTAAATGGAACAGTTTTAACAAATCAGATAGCTATCGGATCAGAGAAAACACATGAAGTGACCAGGTGTAAAAAGGCCCTTAGATGTAAGAATGAAAAGAGAGGATAGTACAATTCAATTCAAGTTTATTTGTATTGTTTATTTATTTGTATATTGTTTTTACAATAGACATTGTCTCAAAGCAGCTTTATAGAACATAAACATAGAGCAGAAGGTAAACATAAGGAATAATAAAAGAAATAACGAATAATAAAAGAAAAAGAATTAACAGAATAAAAAAAAATCAAGATTATTAGATATATATATATATATAGTTCACAATGTGTATGAAAACAAATATATATAAAGATAAATATATAAGTGCTAGATGCTAGGAAAACACTTCAATCTAAGCAGAATAAATAAAACATACCAAAATTAAGACACGCAATATGCAAATTCAGCTAAATATGGTAATAGTAAACATATAAACTGCCATTGTCAGAGATGATTGATGATCCAGGGAGAGTTATTATAATGCCAATAATTTTGGAACGGTTCATGTTCTACTGGAGGCTGACGTTTTACAGATCAGAATTAAGTTTGCATACATTACTGTCATTAAATAAAGAAAATTATCATTTTAAAACATATTGGATTCTTTAGACGGTAACCATGTATTGCATTAGGAAAACTAAAGCAGGCGTGAATCGAATCCGTTTAATGACTAATAACCGATCACTTGGGAAGAGAAAAGGAAAAAATTAATCTTTATTAGATTTAGTGTAAAATTATGAATACTGCAATGATGCGAAGGTTTTAAGTGCAGCCCAGAGTACATTATCAAAGCAGACTGGCAGAAAACTGAAGACTGTAAAAACAAAACAAAACCAAAAAAATACTGGAAATATAGCAAACTGGAAATATGGCTAAAATCAATTTAGCCGGTAAAATAATACAATAAACTAACTCAATTGAGGAGTGTTTTTTTTTTTTTTTTTTGAGATGTTAAGTCTAAGCAAGGAACATCTGTGGCTGATATTTAATAGTACAAGCTACAACAAGGACAAATCAAGTGCTAGTATGAGCCAGTTAAGCCCAGAGGATATGCTGGGATGGAGCCAGTGTAAAGTAACCATAGGGGCTGCAGTTCCTCAATAACTTCCCAGTGGAGGCACATGGGCACACACTTGAGCTGGGGATGTGAACAATCAAAGATAGAGAGGCTTAAACAGCAAAGATCAGAGGATCTTTGATGGAAGCTGGAGTACTGGGGAGAGTGATGGATGCCAGTAAAGCAGGAATGGCAGCAAAGAAGGAGCTGAAGGCTTCAGAAGCCTTGCTGTTGGTGCTATGGAAAGACAAAAAGGGAAAATAAAAGGAATTATACATTGTCTTGAGCAGTTATTGATCCCAAGCTGTGGTGAAAGGACCATCTTGGGTGCTTGGCTATACAGTATACTCTGACTTCATGGCAATATTTTCTAGAACTTCCACCAATAGCCATCTTTCTAAAGTTTAACAGAGTAATGCTTTCTGGAATTCCCGACTGCCCTGTTAGCTCTGGCAGCACCTTTGCCATACTGTCCAAGACACAAGGTGGGCATGAAGTAATAAGAAAGGCACACTCCAGGACACCAGATGGCACATCTGCTGGTATGCTAAGAGCTTGACAGTCAGGGTCAGCAATGTCTCAACAAGGTGAAAGTGACAGGCTCAATATTTAGACACTTACTGGAAGGTGGCAGGACAATAACCTAATTTTAGCAGACGTTCCTACAAAGCAAAAGGAACCACATATGTGGCGGCTGGAGGAAACGCTTAGGCTGTGGCCAAAGGAACTAAAGCTGTCAATGCCAGATTGGAGTTACTGAGACAGCAGGAGATGAAACAGGAATTCTAAAAGCACAAAGGGGGACCAGGAGAGAAGAGAGATGGGAATGGTGTGAGACTACTCTCCCATGAAGCGCACATTTGTTTGAACTGGAACCTGAATTGAACCTGGACTGATGTGGTTGTGGCTGGAAATTAGCAACACAGGTAGGAAAGGCCTGAAGGGGACATAACAAAGATTGTCACTGGTATTTTTCCAGCAGCAAAGAGAAAAGGCTGGCTGACTCCGAGATGACTTCCTTCACACTGGGCACGTCGACTGCCATGGAGACCTCCCACATGCCGACTCATTATGAGTCATCTTCTCTTGACTCCCATTGTTGCTATTCAAAGTTAGCAGTGTTTCATACACAATGATAACCATACTGCTCGAGACCTGACTATGCATTGTCATGGGAACTGGAACAGCTTTCCTCTAATAGGCTTCTTGCTGATTTCTCTTCTTTCTGGCTGGCCAAACGAAGCAAGAACGACGGGAGTAATGAAGCTACGCTTAGAATATGTAGAAATTTAGAACCCCTAAGATTTCTTCAGCTGTCTCTCTGGGCAGCCCGTTTAAGGCTCTATGTGGAACCTTATAACAGATCGTTTCCTTATCAAAAATGGTTCAAAGTATAAATCCTTATTTGTTTGGCCTTCTTTCGAGAGTACAGAAAAAGTGGAAGTTTTTTTAGCTTCTTTAGGGCCTCTCAAATTAGAGCGGAAGCCAACTTGCGAGCTTTACCCACTGGGTATGATAAAGACCAATTTAGCTTCTTGCAATAGAGTGGTACCTAACTTCCTACAATATCATATAGTAACAGAGGGAGTGAGACCCATGGCACAAACTGGGAAGCTGGTTCTACTCCCCACGGAGCTCATGTAAGGCAATCTGAGAGAGTGATTAGAGCTTAGGTTCTAGCATACTCGCTGTATTAATGGTTAATGAAATTAAGGAGAATAAAGGTCTTGTTTTTATCTCATTAAACACAGAGAAATAACAACTCTCTTGTTTTCCCCCCCAAGGATTATGGCTAGGTGAACTGTAATCAGGTCAAGACTCCCACAGACCTAGAGTCAGGTATTCTGAATAATATAGCAAAGCAGACTACAGTATTCAGACACTGGCTCTAGATCCCACATTGCAACTCCTGTCAAAACTGTAACGAAACTTATGGAGAGGAAGGAAGAGGAAATGACCTTATTCCTCTCTCTTAAAAAAAAAACAATATACTTATACAGATGGTCATAATAATTGAAGCCGCTGTTTAAGGATTTCAAATAAGGGCATGCACGCACACACACACACACACACACGCACGCACGCACACACACACACACACACACACACACACACACACACACACACACACACACACACACACACACACACACACACACACACACAAACTAGACTTGCTATCACATGACAGGAGTTTGTCTTTCATGCTGAGGACAATTAAAAGCAACCTAGCATAATGAAAACTTTTTTGTATATAAAAGGTGCAGGAAATAAGTGCTAAACACGTGGAAATTAAAACACTGCTAAAAATGAAGAGAACAATTAATCATCACAGTATAACACCAAGTCAGTTTAAACCTCATGGATATCAATCTGTCCATTTATGCAGCATAAATGATTATGAATCAGTTTCAGCTGCTTTGGTGTAAATGAAAGTGACAACAGGCACACTGGAGAGGCAACAGCAAGACGATCCCCAAAAAGGGAATGGTTTAGCAGGTGGTGGCCACAGACAATTGCTCTCTCTTTATCCTTCTTGACTGATTTGTTAGGGTTCTTGCCACTACATTCAGCATGAGGCAGTACATGCAACCTAATCAGGTAGCACAGTTAATCCAGCTCTGCCAGAATGGCACTTCCATACATGCTGTAACAATGAGGTTTGGTGTGTTTCCCAGAACACATTCAAGAGCATGGAGGAGATACCAGGAGATGGACGGTTACACGAGGAGAGGCAGAAATATTGCCAGAGTCCTACAAAATGTTTACTACTGTACCATGTCTGGTCTCATGTACTGTAGGCCAGAGTGATGCCACTGACTGCCCCTCACGTTTCACAGACCTGAATCCATTTGAGAACCTTTGGGACGTTATGAATTGGAGCATCTGAAGCTGCCAGGTAGCACCACAGACTGTCCAGGAGCTCACTGATGCCCTGATACAAGTCTGGGAGAAGATTCCCCAGGGCACCATCTGCCATTTCATCAGGAGCATGCCCAGTCGATTGAGTGCATACAGCCATGTGCGGGCCATACACACTAGTGACTCACATTATGAGTTTTGTTCCCAAAGAATTACACAATGTTAATAATTAAAGAATATTTAATGTGTGAGCAGCATATTTTATATAGAACAGTATACAGCAAGACCAAGTGCATGCTGGTTCATATGTGACTCAGATCTTTAAACACAACAGAGACTCAGCTTTCTCTTTAGAAAAGCTTCACCCGCTTGTTTACAAATGTCTATAACCTATCAGCAAGGTTAGTCAACATCATGCATATCAGAAATAGGGTAATTTTCCAGGCTATAAGTAGGGGGTGTGGATGCCATGGGAAATTGTTTTTCAGAGGTTTTGCTGAATATAAAAAAAACATAGAAAATAAAGAAATAAAAAAGTGATTTATTTTACTACTAAAAAATAAATTACAAAAGCTTTACTGACTGAATATATAACAATTTTTTTCTCAAATTCATATGATGATAATGATGATGATGATGATGATTATTATTATTATTATTATTATTATTATTATTATTATTATTATTATTATTATTATTATTATTGGGGCAATTAAGCAATATTGGTTCTGTAGTTGAGGATAATTTAGAGTATAGTTGACAGTGAATGTGGAGGTCATGTTGAGGTCATATACAGTATACAGTATTTAGCTGTATATGACATACATACAAAAGACATATAATACATACAATGTGGTCCTTTTTTAACCGATTACATCATTGCTCATTACAAATTATATTAGCAAAAACTTAAGTGGAATAATATTGTAATACAAGCCAATGGCCAGAAGTTTGTGGACACTTGATCATCACACCCATGCTCTCTTTTAGAATATCTTATTCTAAGTTTAATCTATGCTATTATAATAACTTCCAGACTCCTGATTAGGCTTTCCAATGGATTTTGAAGAGTGGGTGTAAGAATTAGTGCTCATTCATCCACAAAAGCATTAGTGAGGTCAGGCACTGATGTTGGGCAGCCGGCACTGCAGTTCATCCCGAAGGTATTCAGTGGGGTTGAGGTCAGGTCTCTGTGCAGGCCACTTGAGCTCTACCACACCAACCTTGGCATATCATGCCTACACGGAACTCGCTTATTCAAAGACGTCCTAGACTGTCGTGTGCATAAAATATTTAGGAAAGACCCATACGTGTGTGTCCTTGTTACATGCCCACATACAGTACAGACCAAAAGTTTGGACATACCTTCTCATTCAAAGAGTTTTCTTTATTTTCATGACTATGAAAATTGTAGATTTACACCGAAGGCATCAAAACTATGAATTAACACGTGTGGAATTATATACGTACATAACAAAAAAGTGTGAAACAACTGAAAATATGTCATATTCTAGGTTCTTCAAAGTAGCCACCTTTTGTTTTGATTACTGCTTTGCACACTCTTGGCATTCTCTTGATGAGCTTCAAGAGGTAGTCACCTGAAATGGTCTTCCAACAGTCTTGAAGGAGTTCCCAGAGATGCTTAGCACTTGTTGGCCCTTTTGCCTTCACCCTGCGGTCCAGCTCACCCCAAACCATCTCGACTGGGTTCAGGTCCGGTGACTGTGGAGGCCAGGTCAGCTGGCACAGCACCCCATCACTCTCCTTCATGGTCAAATAGCCCTTACACAGCCTGGAGGTGTGTTTGGGGTCATTGCCCTGTTGAAAATGTGGTGTGTCCAAACTTTTGGAAGGTGTGTCCAAACTTTTGGTCTGTACTGAACATTGGGCCATGTAGTGTATGTTAAATCATGTCATATTAAGATGCACTGCTGCAGTGGAAAGGATAAAACTTACATTTACCAGACAACCTTATTCAGAGCGACTTACATTTTTATCTCATTTTATACAACTGAGCAACTGAGGGTTAAGGGTCTTGCTCAGGGGTCCAACAGTGGTAGCCTTGTGTCCATGGGAATCGAACTCACAACCTTCCGATTGGAACCACTCCACATCCCCTAAAACATAATGAAATCTGACACTTTCTAGAAAGGAGTAACACATTTACTTAGATTTAAATAGTGACCTAGAATTAATGCATAATCCTAAATATTTATTTATTTATTTTCTTTGTTTTTTTTGTTGTTGTTGTTTTTTTTCAATTAAAAAAACACCAAGAGCAACTCAGACCTTTTGCCCACACTGCATACAGTGCACTATATATACATCCATGCATCCATCCATTTTCTGAACCTAATCCTACGCAGGTGAAGGAACGTGAAGAAAAATCATGACAAAAAAAGGAGTAAACAGCCTCCAGGACAAAATCCTGACACCTCATGAATATGAGCACCAGCAACGCGACTCACCTCCAAGACGTAGATCCGCCTCTGCTGTCACGCGATTGGTCCAAAGTTTACCTAGCTCCTCCCATCTGCCTCTTACCTCTCGTGCTGTTTCTTCGAAAATTAATCAACGGACCGGAGACGCGTCAAATCGCTGTCAACTCTCAACGGCTGTGATTGAAAACCTTGTTTTACCACTAACTGCTTTTCTTTACGAGTACCAGGAGTACCGTTTACAATACGTACAGAAGTTGGAGTTACATTTCAAGACATTTTTAAAACTTGAGAATATTCCAGCACACGGAAACGCCTGGGGTTTATCGAGTTACCTCAGACTTGTTTGAGGTAAAACATCTTAGCTACATTGCTAACAAATTATCTCAACACTTTCGGTACATCCTGCTGTTCGGGACAACAAACAAAACAAACAAACAAACAAACAAACAACCAGGACGGATATTTCTAAAAAGTTTTTGAGTCGGTTCTTGATACATTTTTTTTGAGTCGGTTCTTGATAATTTTTTTGTCGGTTTTTGATAAAATTTTTTTGAGTCGGTTCTTGATACATTTTTTTCCCCGAGTCGGTTCTTGATACATTTTTTGAGTCGGTTCATCTGCTTCACTGTTACTAAAACTCCACATCTCATGAGAGAGTAAAGCTTTTTTCAGATTTTTTTTTTTTTTGGAGCTGGATGCAGATATGAGTTTTCTCCGGTACTCAGGACCTTCATACACGCTGATATTATTGATTTTGCTCATGCATGTGCTTTCAAGTGCTTTAGGAAAACGACACCTGGTCTACTGGAACTCCACCAACACCAGGTAAATCCACACATCCCACTGGGACCTCTTCTTATTCCTAATCACACATTTGTAAGTACTGTATAAACGATTTATTCCAAACTTTTCTGTCCAGGTTGATTCACTGCTTTTGTTCAGATACACGAATTAGACAAACATGTACAGTATCTATTCATATCGGTGTATTCAAGGTAAAAAACGACTTGTATTGTCATCTTGGAAACATTTCTTGTTGTTGTGTTTTTCTGCACTTTTCTATAGATTCTCTGTTCATTCAGGTCACCCGTCCTTGTGAGTTTTCGAACAGACTTTTAAATCTTTTCATATTTCACCAAAAGTTCAGTCGTGTTAAAGCTAAGCGTATTAAAAGGATCTAGCTGACTAAGAAATGAAATTAAATCTAGACTAAAAGTGAGAAATCGCAGAATGACTTGACAGCAGTGATCGTGGTCGTGATCTTCAGCCCTGTTCCTGAAGCTCATTAAG
Organism: Tachysurus fulvidraco; assembly: GCF_022655615.1. Taxonomy (NCBI): domain Eukaryota; kingdom Metazoa; phylum Chordata; class Actinopteri; order Siluriformes; family Bagridae; genus Tachysurus; species Tachysurus fulvidraco. The sequence continues at coordinate 25,813,251 of NC_062520.1, read as the reverse complement.
ATCATTGTGCACCTTTGAGCAGAGCAGATCAGGTTCATCTGGAGTGGGTGTGTTGGATTTGGGCCGGGACTGAATGCTGAATGATGAATGATGGTCGATCTTCAGGAAGAATGTTGTTGTTGGTATGTAAGACACAAATCTAATGTGTGTATGGTGAGGGTGGGGTTGTGTGTGTGGAGTGTGATTGTTCTTTCTGATTTTTCAGTAGTTTATTGAGGGTCAGCTGCTTTTCCAGGTGTAGCATGAGCCATGATTGGCTGTTCAAGTTGTATAATGCCTGAAGAACTAAGTTGAGCTCCACCCAACTCAGGAAGGCAGGGACAAGAAACTGCTGTCCTCACACACACACACACACACACACACACCCACACACACTACCTAGGAATCTTTCTTCAAAACCATAAAGCATGAACGTGCATATTACCTTATCGCTGACAAGAACTTTAACCATAAATTTATCTACAAATTGCTGCCAATTTTATTTTTGTTGTTGTTGTTGTTGTTTTGTGCTTCTGATATTAAAGTTATGCCCTGGCCTAATTAATGCACTAAATAAAACAACAGCATCATTAATAACACATGAGAAGAGCCAATATATTGAGATGGCAAAAATTCTAAATAATATATAAGGCATGTATTATAAAAAGTCATAAAACACAAATGTTGGCACAGCAGATTTATTAAATCGCTTATGCATTTGGATTGCCGTATAATCAGCTGGGAGTTTGTTTTGGAAAATGAGCGTGCATTATGGGGGGAAAAAACCCTGCAAAACAGGAAAGTATGAAGGCAGAGAGATCGAGTTGGGGGACAAGCAAATAGATCCTAATACGCAAGAGGGAAAATCTCAAGAGGCTGATGCGTCTGATTTCTAATGTCTGTAGAGGGTTTTTTTTTCTCCTTCATTTCTACCAGTTAAGTTTGCATCACCTTGTTCGCCTGTTTTCTTGTGCCTTATTAAAAAATATATATATATATATATAATATGTGTATGTATGTATGGAAAAAAAATTGGTATTCGCATATCTGAGTTTAGAAAGCATAGCTAGGTTCATGATTTCTTTTGATTTGGTTACGTGGTTTTGTTCTAAATTACAGTATTATTATATTTAATTATCGAGTTCATCATCATATTCTTCTTATCTTGTTTGACTGGCCACTTCAAATGAATGGATTTGATGCAAACCTCAATAACTAAGTAAGAATAAAACGTATAAAGGATGTCGCATATTTTACGTAAAGTTCAGGAATTAAAAAAGGTTAAATATATTTTTACTGTACATGTTAAAATGACAAGCTTAAAGGTTTGTACAGTATATAGTCGAATGTTCACCAGATAAACGTGTCCTGATGAGAACCCGTGCAATACGCAACAGCAACCTAAATATATCACGCATAGTAGAAGAAAGCTGATTCATAACAAGAAAGCATAACAAGAATCCACTTTTCGATAGAAAATCCTGCTTAAACAGATTACACTATATTTCACGCATCGCGTCTGCAAATAGCAATTTTCCGTGACGCGACCTGTAATCACATAATTCCTTGCTTTTCATGCCATATTGTCAGACGAGTCTTCTGCATACTCTTATTATGGCTGCAGGAATCAAAAAGCTATACTGTACACGCGATCACGATTTGCATGCTACGTCTTTAAATGGCTAAGCTGATAAAAGTAAATTATGTGCTTAGAAAATGTCGTTCAGTCAGACCTAACGTTGGAGGAAAAAGCCTTTCCCCTAGATTCTTCCTCCTGCACATTCCTTGCTATCCGCACGTCGTTAAAAGCCACGTGGCCAGACGTGCCTGGAATATGGACCTGGAAATCTAAAACAATTCTTTTCCCGATTAAGTGAACACACAATTTTTTTATGGGTCAAATGCTTTATGATTTTGTATCAGATTGTATATTGTTAAGAAAGCAAGCTGGAAATGCGGCACGTTCAGGGTGCCATGTTTTTTTGCCTCCCTGATTGCATCCCGGCAGCCTGGAAACGGTTTCTAGTACGATTCGTCTTCTCCTCACGATGCTCGCACATCTTGTACAGTACCATCCGCAGTAAAACGCCTGCTTTCTTCCTCGCTGTTTTCTGTCTGACTCGGAGGGAGCTGGAGGAGGAAAGCAAGGCTTGCAGATGATAATAGTACCGGAAAGGTCTGAGATGGTGTATTCGGTAGAAACACTTTAGACCGTGCATTGTATTCGTAGCTTTCCGAGCTCTTTTTATAAGCAGTAATAAAGTCATGTGTAATTTGACTCATTGACCATATAGACTGTTATATTTAGGTCTGTGTAGTTTATGTCTGTAGCAAGCTTGAACACATTTCTCGTTATGAAACATGCTAGCTCTCTCTCTCTCTCTCTCTCTCGCCCTGCCTCCTTTAAATCTGTTTTTGCCTGCGAGTTTGAATAACGACAATCCTTTTTTCCCTCCATTTTATTCATCATGCACTAATTCCTCATTTGAACTCCAATTGTGTTTACACCTAATTAAGTCTGTTGTCTTAATGTGCTCTTAAAAGTTTGTCTCGCCTTGTTTTTGCGCCTCTCTCTCTCTCTCTCACACACACACACACACACACACACACACACACACACACACACACACACACAGACAATGCTGTGCGAGATGCACACGTATCGCTTGAATTACTTCTCTGAACACCAACTGCAATTTCTCTGGTGATTGCACAGAATTCCAGTCCAACACCCTTCGGTAAACTGCTAGTTACCGGAACCCACGAGCTGCAATCAAGAGCCCTACTTCTAAATAATGACCTTCCTTTTAAACTTCCTACCCCACCACCACCTTCTGGAGGTTTCTTGTGCTTTTTGATTTCACTCATGAAGAGCACTACGGTTCTCTATTGCTAACAGATGGCATCTTTTATAGGCCGAACCTGCAGCCCGATATATTTCAGCGAACGCCGCCTAACAGCACGTCTTGCTCGCTCTTAATTAAGATAAAGCATGCAGCATCTCCTCTCTCGCATGTTTATTGATCTCCGAGCTCTACTGTGTGATGGCGATGTAATCAGAAATGTAGCCTTTTCACAATGATGAAGCTCGCACTGGTTCTAATCGCGAGCTTGTTTTAAAGCGCGTCTTGCGCAATCCTCTGCCCGCAAACGTTCATCTATCACTCTTCCCTCTAAAGGACGCCCGAGTCGCTTGGGAATGGGAAAGTTCGGAATTGTGCAGAGCAATTTTTCAGGCCGCTTGCCCTTAAACCGCACTCCCCCAGACGTATTAGCCTACTACAAGCTGCGCCGGAGCTACATTTCCACTTCCAAGACATAACAGCCTGGAGATATATGCTACATTTATTACCGTGGACGGAGAGAAAAAAAAAAAACGATGATAAAGTCTGCCGATGCGCATGCAGAGTCTCACCTTGAAATTTTTTTTAACCCGAGCAAGCTCAGAAGGGGTTTAAATGCATCTGTTTAAGGTCATCGTTTTATATATGTATGAGATGTGGATGATTAGGGGCTTGTTGGCTACCCCGCATCCGACAAAGAAAGCAGGTTTCCTGGATATTTTGGCTAATATCGATAGCTATTCTCCATGCAGATGTTATCTGCCGCGATGCACCATTATCTCCCACCTCCATATTGACCAGTAGCGCTTCTCTCAGCAGGGTCGAGTCAATATCATGCAATTTTGCTACCCTTCGGATGCCCTGTGTGTGTGTGTGTGGCAGTCAGGGATCAGATCAACGTATTTGCTGTGAGACCAAACGAAGCCTGTCTCCGCACGCCGCCTGTATTTATATGCGAAGTGTGCGAAGGCGAATCGGCTTCTGTCTTGTTTGAGCGAGCATGCGGAGCAGGAAGTAATAAGATTTTTGCGACTTGTACGAGTGTGTGCGCGTTTTTAGTTCTCATGATTTTAAGGCCATCTGATGCAACAGCACAAAAGCGAGTGTGCTTGAATCAGAAATGATTTGGAGACTGCATTCATGTTTGAGTCATGTGCTGCGCTTCAGCGTAGAAGGGACCGACGGATCAATGCATGGACGGATAGATAGATTAGGTGAGAGGAGAGGGGTTTTCAGTTCCAAACCGCTCTCGCTCCTTGCAAAAATCGAAGGCCTTTTCCAACGTCACCTGAAAATGAAGTGTGTAAATATACGGTTGAGAAATGCAGGAAGGAATATGGCCACCGTTCCCACATTTCCTCTGCGTTTTGACCCCTTTCCCAACGTCGCACTCGCTCAGTCACTGGCAGAGAAGCGTAGAGTCGCTGCGGTAAGTGCATGTTGATTGGACCTGTGGCGTGCAGAGCCGTTCTCTGGATCCGTAGGGGTCTTCCTGAGTGTTTCTGCGTGTCTGAGTGAATAGTGTGTATCAGGTGCACTCAGTAGGGTTTGTTGTCAGCTGAAGCACACAGCTTTCTTGCTCTTTTGTTCCTCAAAGCGAATCCTGCCAGATTTCCCTGCCCTTCGTCCAGAAAACCTACCATAAACTCCTAGCACGCATGGTGCTACACGGAGCACTTATGCTCTCGGGAGAAAAACGAATTAGGACGAGCTGCAGAGGTATTACCGCGTTTACGAAATGATATTAGAGCGTAACCGAGAGGAATCCGTTTGCAACGTCCCCCGTCATGGGGATCAATTGCGAATTGCCAATCTTCTTGATTCAGTGTGTGTGTGTGTGTGTGTGTGTGTGTGTGTGTGTGTGTGTTTGTTGTTGTTATTTTTTTCTCCAGTCCAAAACTGTGCAGTATAAAACAAATGCTGTGAAGCATGCATGGTACATAAATTAACCCCAGGTGTTAAATTACCCCGGCCTTTATGGAGGCGAGGACGTCTTTCCCCCTCAGTGCGACTCCCAGCTCTGTTCAGCGTAGAAGCTTTCTGGTCGTAGACTCCAGCTCTGAGAACATGTGCTGCTCTTGTTTCTGCTGGTCTGTTTGCTTTAGATTAGGAGAGGAAAGCACGCACATGCTCACACACCTCAGGCCATACTTCATGAACAATAATGACAAAGTTTGCCGTTATCATTCCTGTGTGCGCAAATGCATGCGAGTGCACACTGGGGAATAGGGCAAGAGAGAAAAGCTAAGAGAAAGCTAGGCATGTTCTTTCTCTTTCTCTTTATTTATTTGTCACGCTTCAGGTATAAATATGAAGTCTTGAGGTAAATATTATATGTTGTAAACATTATATATTGTAAGTAGGTGTTTTTATTTATTTACTTATTTGTTTATTTATTTAGATTTTTTTCCCCCATATTTGATTTCATAATCATAGTCTTTTTTTATTTTGTGGTTTGAATGTGAAGACTGAAGTATGAAGTATGAAGCAACACACACACATACGCGCGCACACACACACACGCACACACACACACACACACACACACACACACACACACACACACACACACACACACACACACACAAACGCTTAAAAACTGGTTTTAAAAAAAGTATCTGTTGTGTTTTAATATGGCTGATCTTTAACCTGTGGCTCAAATTAAGATAGCAGCTAGTTTGTTTAAAGGTTAATAACACTCAAGGAACAAAAGCTGTTCATATCAGAGAGTTACACATTACACAAGCTCGCTGAATGTGTTGTCAGTACATTCTGGGCTACGTCTTAGAAATGCAAATCTGTAGGCGGTCCGAAATGATGATTCACGGTGCTGCGAGGTCGTAATCCAGCAAACGCTCCTTTTATTACATGTTTTCCCCACAAAACGCCATATAGCACCATTACCTTTCTACCTCATGGATGCCAAACGCCTCGGCCTAAATCACGCAAAAAGCTTTGAAGCATAAAGACGATGGGAGGATCGATTACGATAGAGATTTGCCGTGATGGAAAGTGATAGTGATGCTAGCTCCGTAATGAAAATTGCAGGGCTGCGCCGCTCTCGGGAACAGCGCCGTGCGGTTGTCCATGACGAATTAGAAAAAAAAAACACAAACATAAAATATACGCATCCCTTGAGCGTTTATTTTGGATGTATGTATAATTACGAGGGGCCATCTTGCGTGCATCTGCAGTGCATTATAATGTATGTGCTGGCGTCCGGTTTGTGTTTGTTCATCTCCCAGATGAAGGCCTGTACAATATAATTTGCGGTTCGATCACCGAGTGGCATTTTTGTGTTTGGAGGGTTTGTGTGCTGCGCTGATTTAAAGCACTGCTTCTTATCTCCCAGCGCTCGCTTATCTCTAGGGAGGGCCGTTTACTTTTCTTGCATAACTTTCCAGTCACTTTATATATATATATAAACTCCGAGGCTTTTGAAAATGTCCGTTTTGTTCTTTCCCGAGTTCGGACGTCAGAGAGCGCACATTAATTTTGTCGCTTCCTTCTTACATGGCCGGTTCATGTTTCAATTTGTAATTCATCATTCCATTTTTCTCTCTCCATTAACCCCAGCATAGCTTTCTCAATCTCTCTCGCACTTCTTCTTTCCCCCTCCTTTCTCTTTCTCTCTCTCTGACTCTATCTCTCTCTCTCTCTCTCTCTCTTGAGATGGAAAAGACATTATGCCCGTGCTGGATGGATGGAGGCGAAGACAAGGAGGAAAAGACATTAGGCAGAGAAGGGGAAAGAAGGTGGAAGGTGGCAGAGAATGAGTGAACAGCTTTCGGGTTCCCTAAACTGCAAGGGGAAAGTCTCTAGGGAGAAGGGGACGAGGTGAGGGAGCGAGGGAGGAAAAGATGTCGACGGGTATTACTGTCAGTGTCAGGTTGGAGGAGTGGCGAGGAAAAAAAACACTAAACACACTTTTTGAGATTGAAGGAGGACATTTCAAACTGCTGTGTGTGTATGTGTGTGTGTGTGTAGTAGTGTGGTGGTTTGTGGTGATGGTGTGTTTATTAGAGATGTTTACATTTACCTGTAATTACATAATTATACAAGAATGGGCTCCTATGACTTAATTACATTAATGGGTCAAAATGTGGTTAGTGTAATTGTGTGTGTGTGTGTGTGTGTGTGTGAGAGAGAGAGGAAATATAGTTATTTTGTTTTAGATGTTGTATGGAGTGGAATGAGAGGTATGTTGGGTATGGTGTGGTGAGCTAAAATGCCTCACATGTCATTCTGTTTTAATAAGGATCACAGTTTCGGGAACGTGTGTGTGCTTGTACGTGACTCGCGCAAGAGTTACGTTACATGTGTATGCAAGTTTGGGTGTGTTGTATCGATAGCTATTGTAGCGAACTAGCAATTCATGATTTTCAGCTTGTTAAAACGGATTTATTCCCTGCGTGTGTGTGTGTGTGTATATACGGGAAGCCTGATGTCAAGCATTTTTCAAGCAGATTAGCTTGTAGAAGTGTCTACTCCGTCGAATCGTACACTCCTGCTGAGGCCTCCGAATAATAACTCTCACGGAGGGGCCGCATCAGCGGCGTTATTATGTGAGGAAATTGGACCGAACAAATATTTCATTTTTCAGTCCCAAAATTAAACGTGCACAAGAGAAATCAGCGCCGATGCAAATTTGCATCGAGTCAGCTGCGACAGGCCAGCAATGCTCTCAGACCGCATTCGTTTTCTGTCGTCTTGTCTCTTTATCGCCGTGCGCACACACACACACACCTGTCTGAAGCGATATAGTAATACCTACATTACTCTGAGATGAGAAGAATACACTGCCTATATGTCTGAGTCTTATCTCTCTCTCACTCTCTCTCTTTGTAAAGCTTCATTACCGAACAGAAGTGAATTTTAATCTTGTATATCATTACCCACTTAAACATTGTCCTCGTTAGTGCTTCCCTTTCACACCTGAGTTCGCTGTAATTCTTTTTATTGACCAGTGTGCTGTATTTATTCACCCTGCTAGTTCGGACTTGTACTTACAGCATCTACACCATATGGCCAAAAGACTGTAGACACCTTGAGCATCAAACCCATACAGTTTGTGGTTCTTCTCCACATCGTTGTATAGCATGTCTTTTGTATGCTGTAGACTTACACTTTTCCTTCACTGGAGCTCTAAGAAGCCCTAATCTGTTTTAGCATGACAATGCCCTGTGTACAAAAGTCATGGTCATGAAGTAAAAAATTGGTGTGGAAGAACTGGAGTGGACTTCACAAAGCCCTGATTGTACACCTTTGGAATGAACCAGAGCATCGTCTTGCACCCCAGGACTCTGGCCTGACATCTTTGCCTGAGCTCACTAATGCTCTTGTGACTGAATGAACACACATCAGCAACACAAGCACACTTCAAAATCTGTCGGAATGTCTTCACAGAAGATCGGAGCACATTATAACAGTGAAGCGGGAACTACCAGCACATGTAAGCCTGTGTCGGCTTAACTAATTTTTGCACCAGAATCTGACACAAATTCAGAAGAATTCACATTTCCTCATGTGTATGACTCATTTCAGAGGAGACTAGGAGGAAAAAACACTGATGTGTTCCTGTGAAAACTGCTCATAGAAAATATTGTTATACTAACTCCTAGTCAGAGCTGGAATTTGTCCGAGCAGGAGTTTTTCTCGAGCGAACGTCATATGCCAACTCGGATATGTCAACACGCCCGAAAGACGTACAAACGCCACCAATTTTGGTTTGGCTTAACAAAGAGCTGCAGGCATCCTACGGGTTCTCTGCTTTCCCCTGCACAAGGTCTTGCCTTTTTTTTTCTCCGCTGTTCCCCTCAGAGAGACAGAGACCCGTGGAGAGCAATCTCTCGGCGTAGGCCTGTGCAAACGCACTCACGGGTCACGAAAGTTTCTCCACTTTAATAAGGCCGGTAGCCAGATAGCTGGATCCTGCGAGGGTTAGATGGAGATTAGACAGAAACGATTTCCCTACAACACGGCAGCAGAAAATTACATTCTCTGAGATTACATCATATTCAGGTCACATTAAATATTTTGCATGTACACCATTGGCATCAGGAATATTAAGACTTTTCTTATTGAATATATATGACTCTGACTCATCAGATGAATTCACTTGGTAGAGATGGGAACAGCATGACTCTGATTGCGCTTGTTACGAAAGTTGTTTCACAAGGCTTTGGATAAGTTTCCCGGTCTTGTTATGGGTTTGTGAGAAGGGAAATAAATCATGTTTGAAACCATTTAGATATATGTTTAGTGTTGACGTGTCCCCTGATGGTCCAGCAACAGGATCTCACCACCCTGCTGCTGCACTGCTGGGCAAGGAACCAACCAATCCACTAAGGGCTTAACTCTCAGGTCTTGGTCCCAAGCCCAGATAAAATGGGAGGGTCGTGTCAGGAAAGGCATTCGGCATAAAAACCCCTCGCCAAATCAAATATGTGTATCAACTTAATCCTCTGTAGTGACCTCAAACAAGGAGAAGCCAAAGGACAACAACCGTGTATAAAGTATTGAACAGTTAGCATGGCTTGATAATCAAACTTAATGTAGCAAGAATGGAAAGAAAATAGTTTTCTTTATTTTCTTTTTCTTTTTTGCCCCATATTCCAGCCATGTTTAATTGGCTCTTTGTAATATAAGACTTAATGCATGCTATAGGCAAGTCGTAATTGTTTCACCATTGTTCTGTTGCTGTTTCTATTATTTCACTTTATGCTTTTTGTATTAAGTATGGATTAATCTCCGTCTGATCTGCAATTAGTTTTTAATTATGTTCTTTCCTTTTCCCTTTGTTTGGAGGAGGTCTGCAGTTGGTGCTTTGTATGAGGCATATTTCAGCCTTTGTGGTGTGTGTGCGTGTGTGTGTGTGTGTGTGTGTGTGTGTGTGTGCATGCGTAGCACGCTGTAGAGCAGGGTTGCTGCTGTTTTGTGCACCACAGGCTCTGAGCTCTTGTGATGCCGGGCCCTTTGCGACCCAAGCTTGTTCTGAGGTGCAGCGGCTGGACGCTGAAACCCAATCAGGCAGCCTGAATTGGAAGCATTTGGACAGAGACAGATGGAGAGGCAGGAGAGAGGACGAGGGAAATGAAGGCAGGAGATGGAAAGAGAGAGAGAGAGTGTAAAAGGCACTTTTATCCCCAAAGATTACAATGCACTGACCGTGAAAGAGTTTAAATAAATGCTGAGCATGGAATGGATGTGTTGGGGAAACAGATGAGTAAGAGAGAGAAGGAATAGAAAGAAAGGGCAGAGAGAGAGAGAGATGCGTTCGACAGGAAAAGGAAGCGAGTCTGGGTTGTTGACGAAGAGGGCGACTGATGGTGGGGAGTGAAGACACATCGTTAAGCCATGACTAACAGCTCAAAAGAAATGAGAGGAAAAGAAAGAAAGGGAGTAAACAGAACAGTTCTTCTAGTTCAAGCTTCTGAACATAATGCATGAAACCCACATTACAGAGGGGGTGAAAAATAACGAAAGATTGAGATGACATGACCGCCCGAGAGCAAAAACAGAGAGCCGACGGCGAAGAGAAAGAAAGTCCGACTGACACGAAGAAAGGCAGATTGTTTCTAGCCCATCAAAAGTGTGACCCACTTTACTGATGATGGATGCCCAGAGCAGCTCAGATTTATCGGTAATGCTTATTTGTAAGCAGGCACCATTTTCAGTACCCTCCCTTAACCCACTTACTCCAGCTGGGGCATTCAGAGCACACTACACCTTCACCAGACACTTTTACTTCAGCTAAAGTTCCAGACTTCTTTTCTTTTACTCACAGTATTTGCTCTTACTCCTGGTCATACTGTAGTCAGACAGAGCTGCCTTGTCTATCCCTCATGATCGATGATCTCAGCCGTTTCTATTTAATTTAGAGTAGTAATAAACATCTAAGTGTCTGTTATGAGCAGTTTGGACTGCAGTGGTGTTGACTTCTTGATAGATCGGTCAGAATTTGTTGACTGATTTTCTGTAACACAGCTCTGACAGTCGTTCCAACTGCAAGACAAATCACAGGTTTATATTAATAATGGTATTGTTTCTATAGAAACCGCTCATTCACAGGGACTTGTGTGGCAGATGTCTAAAACTAATAATCCATCCATTCATCCATCTATTTTCTGTCGTGTTTATCCTACACATGGTTACAGGGCGCCTGGAGCCCATTCCAGGGGACTCGGGAGACACCCAGGACGGGGTGCCAACTCATCTTGGAGCTCAATCTCAAGCACACAGACTCATATTCACACCCTCCAGACAATTTAGAGATAGCAGTTAGCCTACAACACACGTCGTTGGACTGCGGGAGGAAACTGGACATATTTAGCTTTTATAGAAGCAGTTTTTCCACCACAGGAAAGTCCTCAGGACAGAGTTACAAGCCTTCTTTTTTGTGTATAGTACAGAAAGAGAAAAAAGCCAGGCTGGTGACAATAGGAACTCATTTCTATCATGGTCATTTTACAACAGTGCAGAATTATAAACTAATCAAATCTATGACGTTCTATAAAAAAATAAAATAAAATGTAATTTGTGGCAAATTGCTTTTATTGGAAAATAATCAACTTTATAGTGGTAACAGTAACCCTTTCTAGCCCTGACTGAGATTATATCGATATCATGATAAGTTATTGCACATTATACTTTCATGAGGTAATGTAGCTCATGCTGTGATGATTTTATTATTTTATTTTATTTATTTATTTAAATAACAATTCAAATTTCAAAATTCAAAACTCTCTTATATATGTATATTTAGAGAGAGAGAGAGAGAGAGAGAGAGCACAGAATCATTTAAATGCCTTGATGTGATATTTTTTCATATTACTCTTAGCTTATAACTCTATGTTTTTCTAAACATAGAAAACTTAAGAGATGAAGGGAATTTGACTGAGACTTATCTAGCTGACATTGTTTCATGTTTTAAAAAACAAAAATTAAGCAAAACTTGTAAAGCTTCGTGTCAGAAAAAATCGGTTTTACTTCAGATATAAAATGAGTCATTTTGAACAGATCGTGAGGGTTAAGGCACAGGATGCAGGGCTGTGTTTAAGACACGCAGAGCTCTCATTAGCTTGAGGTTTTGGAAGTCGAGATGGAGGTCCGGGTAGAGAGAGAGAGCGAGCGAGCGAGCGAGGGAGGGAGGGAGGGAAGGTTGGCACAGAGCCTGGTTCCGGACTGGCTTGGTCCCAGGCCACGACACCTCTGGCCCCGTTTACCCCCAGCACACACAAAGTGCTCTAAACACATGTTAAAATAAAACAAAAAACGTTCCTGTGTGCTTTGAAGCTGCCACATAATCTACATTTCGGTGCTAACATAAACTCAAGGCATTATGCAGATTTGCGGCAGTAGGCAGAAGCACCACAGCACATTCTTATACATCACACACATGCTTCAGAGCTTCGCTCTGTGATCTCAGTATGAATGAATAGGATTTTCTTATGCTTTATTGACTATAAAAGACAAAAGTCCACAATAAAAGACTTCTTTTTTTTTTGTCCTTTTGAAATGAGAAATCTGAGGAAAAGGCAGAGAAAGTTATTTTCATATCTGCATTTAGCAACAAAATGGGCTCCCAGTGTCCACTTCAGTAGTGTTGCGTCAGCGGATCAAGCCGGCGTCGAGGCTTCGATGGCCGTTCGCTAATCTTTCAGACCTTGACACCCTCTTCCTCACATACACCATTCGAAAGCGAACTTGTCCGGCTCTCTGTGGTGCCGTTGCTCCTGCTGACTCTCGGTGAAAGGGCCGCAGAGCTAACATGCAGAAAATAGCCACTGCTCTCGGCTTGATAAATGCATTTAAACTCTGGGGGCTTTTGGTGCCTTCCTAAATGCTAACCACCTGCCTACTTTACACACACACACACACACACACACACACACACACACACACACACACACACACACACACACACACACAAAATCAGCCCCACATGATTGCTTTTATAGAGAAGTTGCCCTGCAGTTCTACTGAAAAGGGCCGGTTTGTGAGTTTGCCATACACACACACCATCAGCTGCTCGCCTACCATGCAGATCTGAATTGTAACTTGCCATCTGCTCCAAACGCACTGCTGTAAATTGTTTCAAAAACATTATCGCGTGAGAAAGTTGTCGATAATTCATAATGTACTCAATTTAGACTCTTTGAGCATCCCTTGAAAGTACTGCGCTAGGCTTTTACTGGTGTCTCTCACACACAAACGCTTCCTCTCCAGGGACAAGAAGCACGTCTTTGTGGTATTTCCAGCAGTGCATTCACATAAATGAAAACCGCTGCAATTCACTTTCTTCGTATTGCTAGTGGACAAATGAAACCTTTGTTTTAATCGCAGCCGTTGTTGTCTGAGCCAAGCTCCTTGCACCCGAAGCAATAAACGTTGGGAACTGAAACGGAATTAGGACGAGCTAAAGCTATTTAACAGCAATGCACTCAATACATACAGACAAAAAGGGCTGCTGGAGAGCATTAAGCGAGCTTTCAATTGAATGCGGAGCTGGGAGTTGGAGTTTGTTTGTGTTGAGAGGAAACCCAGCTCATCTGCAGGAAGCAGAGTCAAAGCTCGGAAGACACAACTCTCGTTCCAGCCGTCACACCTGGCAAGTGAGGAAGAGAGAGAAAGCAGAGTGTACCCAAATACATCACTGTGTGTAGTCTATGCACTGGGACTATTCAGGGTCAAGTTTTCATGAAGCCACTTCAATTTTCCCAAAGGCAAAGTTTGACATTGTGTAAGAAAAGTTTGGGAATTGGACACACAGAACTGGAGTAGGGAGAAATTGGGGAGAACGGGCACAAAAACGAACAAGAAGTGGCATGCGGAGAAAACGGCATGAGGGTACTCGAGGTTACAAAAGACAGGAAGGACGGATGTTGAACAGGAGCAGGAAACAGACAGACATGGAGAGAAAGTGTGGGGCACAATGTGCAGTAACTACTATTCAATTTCAAAAATTCCTGCAGTTTTTATAGCGACAAAACCCCTGCTGTTAAAATGTTTCGCTGAATATCACGTTTACAAGTAATTACTAAAAGCATTTCTTGACATTCTGTACAATGATGGGCTGAAACCTGATGCTAGTCTGATACTGACATCTGATTATAAGCAGACCTGCGCTTAACCATTTGTTGCCATTTAAGTCTCGCTTTAAGGCAAACTGTATCGTATACACATGAAAAACCTTGTATTAGCAGCAGACATTTAAAGTCCTGTAGGTGGCTTATTTGGCACAGCACATTCCACATACATTCAATCAGGTTGAGTTCTGGACAAATTGGAGGCCAAATCAACACCTTAAACCCTTTGTCATGTTCCTCAAAATCATTTCTAAACCATCTGTTTCTGTAGCTGCTCTGACCCAGTACTCTAGCCATCTTGTCAAAGTGGCTCAGATCCTTACGCTTGCCCATTTTTCCTGCTTCCAACACATCAACTTCAAGAATCAACCGTTGCTGCCTAATACTGTATATCCCACCCATGACATATAGGTGCCATTGTAACAAGATAATCAGTGTTATTCATGTCACATGTCACATGAGTATACACTTAGACATAACATCACTTGATGACCACATCAATCTGAGGATTGCATTATATCTTATTATTTATGAGCTATGATTTATAAATTCATGAACTATAAATTTCTAGAAATTTGGGAGGAAACCGGAGAACCCAAGCTCAGGTTCGAATCATGGACCCTAGGGCTTTGAGGCAGCAACTAACCACCCACTATATATTATTTAATGACTAGTTTAGCTAACTTGTCCTGAGGCTGTTTTATGTTGAGAGCTCTTAGAAGTCAACGCTTTGCCTTACGCCCGTCAACATCTTTGACTAAAGTGGCTTGACGAGATAGAGAGAGAAAGATGGAGGGAAGGAGAGGTTGGCTGGTTAAAATCGAAAGGCAAGGGTGGCTTTGATGCAGGTCACGTGGAATATTCAGCAGTGCAGGACTGGAAAGCAAGTGGAGGAAGCTAAAGATGGACGCTGAAGTTTTATACAAGAGAGCGATCGCTTTGACTTTTCAAATGATGGCTCTTCTTAAGTAACTGTCTCTTTTCTTAACTCTCTTCTTAAATCTTGTAATCTTGTTTCCCTGTTATGGAAAGCATTGAAGCAGCGGAAGATCTCACTGTTTGGCCCCGCCCCCTTTTTTTTTACTTTTGTACCGTTCTGCCTCCTCTGCTGCCGAGATTTCCTCCTTTACTTTGGTTCTTCTCTGTGCTTCCCCTTATTCGATGCTGGAGATCACCATGAAAGAAGTTAAGCTCGACTGAGCATGTCTGGCCACCTTCAAGCATTTAGAAAACAAATTTTCTTTCTCTCCGTTTCTTAACCCTTCCTCTTTTGCAACCCCTTTTTTTCCCTGTCATAATAATTGCTCCATCGAAGACTGCTGAATTCCGAGGGCATCTTTCACCTTCTTGTATTCACCACATGTGTTCATGACCCCCTTGTCTCAGTTCTAAACTGCAGTGTCTCTTTCTTTCATCACTCAAATCCTCCACCCAAGATTCATTTCATTGCACTCCTCTTTTTTACCCCACCCCCTTTATTCTTATCCTGACTTGAGACCTTAACATTACATGTCCACTTGCAACTTCACTGTCAAAACCGGATTCTCTGAGCACCGTGTTTAGCCAATCAACCAGACTAGAGAAGGTAAAAAATTAAACAGATCTTTTTTGATTTACCGTAATCAAATCCAAGATAATGTCAAAGAAACTCTACAACAGCAGAGCAGAGGGAGGCTGTGTAATGTGGACACATGGTGTAACACAGAAAGCTGACTGTTGGCTGCCATCGAGGATCCAAGCGTCGCCTCTACCTTTTGCAGTGTGCTCTGCTCCGTTGGCACTGATTGAGTGTATTGAATCAGAATTGAAGACTGGCAAGGAATATTCTCAGATTGGCCTCTTTAATGCCCAAGAAATTAAAGTGATCCAAGAAAAACTATTTTTTACAAAAAAAATGTCTTCTGCTCATATTCTGTAGCTCACAATATATCTGTAGCCCATGGTGGTGTCCACTCTAAGCAAATCTTTTGAACTTGCTGCGAAAAACGGTGTGAATATATATTCGGCTGTACCGAACCACATACTCTTGCAGTCGATGTTAAAATAGTGGGTATTGAATGCTGTAGATATTGATCGCATACTTTTTATTGATTTTTCTTTCTTTTTTTTTCTATTTTTTTTTTGCACCGACCTAAACCCTGCAAATTTTCAAAGATGTTTCTTACACTGCAAATGTTTTCCTGACCTCTCCTCATTGTACATTTGCACCCAGGAACACTTTCTGCAATCATGGTAATTGAAGTTTTTAACTAAAATTAAATTATTATTTTAAAAAGATTAAACAGGTATCTGTTTGGAAGTCGATGTGACCTAAAACCTGCATAAAACATGCACCGTCCCACTGTAGTGTTCACATTGTCTTAAAGCAGAACCGTAGAAACAGAATAAAAAAGTTTCAGGTTTTAAATTAATTTACTATTTATCTCGAACATCTATTCTAATGACAAGCGTGAGGTAACTGCGGCAAGGAAAAACTCCCTGAGATGATATGAGGAAGAAACCTTGAGAATGGAACCTCATCCTCATTTGGGTGACACTGGAGAAGAAGGGAAAATCATCCTCATTTGGGTGACACTGGAGAAGAAGGGAGAACCACATCCTCATTTGGGTGACACTGGAGAAGAAGGGAGAACCACATCCTCAATTGGGTGACACTGGAGAAGAAGGGAGAACCACATCCTCATTTGGGTGACACTAGAGAAAAAGGGAACCTCATCATCCTAATTTGGGTGACACTTTAGAAGAAGGGAACCTCATCCTCATTTGGGTGACACTGGAGAAAAAGGGAACCTCATTTGGGTGACATTGGAGAAGAAGAGAACCTCATCCTCATTTGGGTGACATTGGAGAAGAAGAGAACCTCATCCTCATTTGGGTGACATTGGAGAAGAAGAGAACCTCATCCTCATTTGGGTGACACTGGAGAAGAAGGGAACCTCATCCTCATTTGGGTGACACTGGACAGTATATAATATAAATGTAAGTAATGTCCTTTCTACAACAATTTGTTGTCGAGTGGAATTGTGCAACCTGAGGAACTAATAGGTCAGTTTAATTTCCGAGTTCACCACAAACTTTACATACATTTAGAGCACATAACCAGTTTGTTCGGAAATGTGTATTTCTATCTGGTTGCATTTCTTAGCGATCTGTCCATACTGAAAATTCTTTAAACAGTTATTTTTTCAGCAATCATTTATAACTGCACCACACAGCAGAACCCAGAAAAGGACAGATTCCTCGTCGATTCTGGTTCCTCTCATGATTTCTTCATGTTGTCTCAGGAAGGTTTTCCTTGCTACCATCGCTTCAGGCTTGCTCATTAAGGATCTAAGTCTACAGCCATTGATCCATAGACTGCTCTATACACCCACAATTTCCCTTCCAGACCCCACTGTTCCTCCATTTCTTTTTTACCCAACCATATACCAACACAACCGTTTGTTCTCTTGCCCTCCTACCTCTTCCTATTGTCATTTTACCAAGCTTCCCACAATGTTTATATGTTTTCTTGTGGACAACATAGCATTGTTCCCCAATTATCAGGCCCATTTAGCAATTACGCCCTCGCTTACAGAACAACGAAGGCTCGAGAGCACCGCTTGTTTCGTTAATCACGCAATCCGGCCTGTTTTGTATTCCACCACTACGCTCTTGGAATTGTTCATGCTTTAATTATTCTCTTTTATAAAGGGATCAAAGGTGCCGGTGCTGCCGCTAGCTCTCAATTTTCATTCTCTCACACACTCACGTTCACACACTTTTTTTAACATTTACTATGAATGTGTATCCATTATTCAAAACATGTAGCTTGTGCTGTAATGGTTCCGTTTTGGCTCCACTACGTTGTGTGTGTGAGCAGACTTCTTGTGTAGGGTAGAAATATTTTTATGCTTTGGTAGGGCATGAAGACCATCTCACTTTTTTCTAACAACCGGAGTCAGGACCCAAATGACAAAACATAACATAGGTTTTTCCAAAATTGAAGCCATGAATTTTGTGAAGGTCTCAATGACCTATTGGTGTAGACTGAGGTTGTAGTGGCATTTGGGTTAGGAACCTGAGGTCCACAGAAATTGAATAGATGGCAGTTATTTAACCTCCATGTTGTAGCCCAAAGGTTGTAGCACTAGCTAGCTAGGGTTATAAGTTACTATTGTGCAAATCCATCCATTCTCTACACCGCCTAATTATCTGGTTCTCGAGGAACATGGAGCCTATTGCAGGAGACTGAAGGGAAAGTAGAAACATGTACTGGGAATTTGAACCCCACAATCCCGGAGGTAGTAAAGTTAACCACTGTGCCCCCCTAGACAAACACAGTGTCTGGAAAATCCCACATAGTATTGAGGAATTTAATTCCTCTTCGCAGTGGAGTCCTCAATTACATCCTCACTTCTGGAGTGGCTAACCTGAAGGTCTTCTGAAGAGAAAGGTAAAGTAAGGCAAAGAAGGAAATGCTGCCAAAGACAAAGGCTGCCAGCCTTGCTCGATCACTATCTGATCCAACAGACTATTAATTACACACCCATGTTTTCACTCGTTCTTCTTACACAACATCCAGTCATAAAGACAGGTGAAGGAGATTAGTGACGTTATTGTTTTTTTCCCCTCTTGATTCTTTTACCGTCTTGCCCTTGAAATCATTCCGCTTGCGTTTTCTTTGAATCATTTTCTGCGTTTTCAGATTTCCCTTTTAAGACATTAGTGACGATTTTCTCTATGACTTATTAGTTCTAATTGCATTTATATTGAGCATGCATTACTCCCACGTTCTTCAGATTGGTTATTTCAGTCTGTTTGATTTTTTTCTTCTATTGTGGTGTTTTTTCAGGTGCAAGCAGGTCACTCAGACAAACAAAGATAATCCAATATAAAGAAATAACGCGACTGTCGGTTAAAGTTATGTCCGTGTGTCTGCGCTGACCTGTTTTGTGTCGGTGTGGGAATTAGTGCATCTCCTTCTAATGATATGAACGATCTAATTAATTTGGTGGAAGGCTCGTTATGCGCTAATAACGTGGCCTCTTTGCTTCTGTGTCATGAGAAAATTACAGAATAATAAATGAAAACTGTTAGAAATGTATTCTTTCTACCTGAGTAGAATTGATCCGGTTATAACCGGTTTGTTTTTATCCGATGGTGTGAACCTCCAATATGCGGTTTTATATCGTAGGATTGAAAGTGTGAGAGAGAGAAGAAAAAAAAATAATAAATGAATGGGAGTCCATACTTCTGCACGAACGCTTAACCGGCATTGTGACACTATAAATGATAGCACGCAGGTACTGTTATTTTTATCCTAGCTGTAAGATAATTAAGATGTGCTTGTGTGTGTGTGTTAATTGAGACGTGTTGTGCAGCTCGAGGGGCGTCGAATACAGACTATATCGATCAGCGGGACTTGCCAACGTCGCGGTTGACTGATCCCCGGTCGATGCAGCTCCGTCACACAGATTGATCACCAATACTCCGTCATGGTCATCGATCGGGTTGCTGTTAAGTGACACACAGCTTTGGTCACAGCGTGGCGGAAGAACGAGTGCAATAAACCTCTTCCGCTCACTTCCTTTCCTCCACATCTCTCTCTCTCTCTCACACACACACACGCACACACACTTTTCATAGGTTAGAAAGCTAAATGAAGACTTTTTTCCAGAGCACTTAATTTCACCTCACTGAATTATGGCTCTTTAACAATAATAACTTCGCCTAAGCTCAGTTTTGCTCCTTCCGTTTTTCGGGGTTTTAGCATTTGCCTAGTTATATTATTACCACATAATTACACGTGGCCCACCCTCCACTCACCTATTTTTAAGTCTGTGTAATCACAGCTGGCTTCACTACTGAGAATGATCTGTAGTTACACAGATGCTTCACTGTAATTTATATTCTGTGTACTTAAAAAGTATATACAGAGCTATTGCTGGACACAATATTCTTACATTAAATGTGTTTCTCCGCCTAAAATCTCAAGCACCGTCTTTTCTTGCCGAGCAAGTAAAAAAAAACACTCCAAAGACCAGAACTTTTAGATCTTACTGTATGTTTATTTATTTGATTTTTTTTTGTACACCGATTGATGAGGACGGGTGATGGAAAATGATTAAGACATTTTGTCTATGGACTTTTTCTCCACCTTGCGATTGACAGTAAGAAGTTGGTTCGAGTTTGATGTCGCGTCGCACCTTCCATACTAATTGTATAAATTGTAATTGACTCAAGAAAGGCAAACATCTGAGAACGGATCGCTGAATAAAAACGAACAAGACAAAATAATCGCTGCCGCATAACCGAAGCGTGTCTTTGCTAGACGACTCATTTTTATGCTTAGGAGGCGTCACTAAATGCAAATCAGAGAGCCAAACGTTTAGTACTTTACCAGCTGTTGTCATTTATCAGCATCTGAAAATGCGTACAAAGCATATGCTAGTCTTTATCTGGTAAATCCTTAGATCTGTTTGGCTTTTACACATACAACTCTAACTTGTACCTATAGCTGATTTTTCATATAAATATTTCCAAAAACTGGGCCATGGTTTTATCTCTCTGTTGGATACCTGCTTTACTCTTCTTGCTGTAACATTCTTTTGAGTCTTTCGTCTCATGCCCCCCAAAAATCCGCCTCTCCCTCGTTCCCTTGCTTCCTCGCTGCTTCTCTGCTCTTTCATTAGCCTTTTTCTGTCTTCTCTGCACCCACCCACTTAATTTGGGATGACCCCCCTGTGTCTTCCTCACTCCTGTCTTTCTTTCACTCTTTTTTTTCCTCTCCGATGACTTTCCCTCGCTCACTGTGTCTCGCTGTCTCACGCCGTTCCGTCACATCTTCTTAAAGGGTCGCCATGACGGACTCGGACTGGCCTCCTTGCTCTCACAGCCTGTCTTTTCTGCTCGTCTCTGGGCCCCTCTGCATCACTTGCATTCTATGGTACTTGCACACACACATGCACGTGTGCGCACACACACACACTTGTGGTGCAGAAAAGACCAATTAAAATCCATCTTGTCTCCTCGCTGTCTCCCACCAAACTCTCTCTAGGGCGACTAATTAAAGTAGAACCTCCCTCCACCTCTTTAGCCTTCTCTCTTTCTTTCTGTTTCTGTCACTCCTCTCCTCTGCGTCCTCTGTGTCTCGCCTCTCCCCTGTTTTCTAACCCCCTTTTTTCGCTGTTTTTTCCTCTCGTATTTTTTCTTTTCTCTGGACATTAGACCTTCTTTAGAATTTAGATACAACTTTCTTTAGCACCGGTGTGTTGAGTGAGTGCTTTAAAGGGAATTTCTCTCTCTCTCTCTCTCGCTCGCTCGCTCTGTCTATCTATCTCTCTCTTATTGAAAGTAAACTAGTAAACAGCTCCTTAAAGGCAACAGGATGTAAACAAGAATCAGGATTCTTGCCAAACAACCAAAGGGCTATTATATGCTAATGCTTAGCCTATTAGAGGGGCTTCACTTTAGCTTTGGTGTGTGTGTCTGTGTGCGCACTCAAGAGCGAGTCTCTCTCTCTCTAATTAGCATATAGCTGCCATGAACTTCCAGTGTATTTGGCCCTTAAACATCCCGCTAGACTCCAAGCCCTGGATTCTCTTTTCACAATCAGAGCAGTCATTACACAAACCTCCTCTAATTTTCTCTGTTTAATTAGTCCACAAACGGTTTCACATCATTGAGCTTGTGCGCCTTCTCTTGGGCCTCCAGCTAAAACCCTCACTGTGATATGTGTGTGCTCTGGGCTCAGCTGCATGGGGAGTCTTGATTAGAATGGCTGACTGATCGATCGTGGCTGATATTTCACAGAAAGGCAGAAATCCGTGTGCTAACCTACCACATCTCATGATTTACTGACCAACCAGAAGTCTAGCATGGTCGGCTCGGAGCAAAGCCATCTTTAACACCTATGGTGGCTGTGAATCTTTTTTTTGTGATAGAAATACACCCACTGATTTATCCGTCTCTCTATTTCCCTCTCTCTCAGGTTAACCGGTGAGGACTTCTCAGTCGAAGTAAATCTGAACGATTACCTGGACATCCTGTGCCCTTACTACCCATCTGGCCCTCCTGAGCAAGGCCCTCCAGAGACGCTGGCGCTCTATCTGGTAACGGGGCACCAGTTTCAGGGCTGCCGTGAGACCGAAGGGGCCATAAAGAGGTGGGAGTGCAACTCTCCATACTCAGCCTACGGCCCTGTCCGATTCTCAGAGAAGATCCAACGCTTCACACCCTTCTCTCTGGGCTTCGAGTTTCTTCCTGGACACCACTATTACTACAGCTGTGAGTGACCTGTGTGTTTGTGAGCGTGTTTGTGAGCATGTGCATATATGCGCACGTGCATGTGTGCATATGAGTGTGAGTAAATTTGCGAATGCAGGTGAGTGTGAATGCGTGACTGTGCGATTGCGAGTGTGACTGTACGAGTGTGAGTGTGAGACTGACTGTACAAGTGTGACTGTGCGAATGCGAGTGTGACTGTGCAAGTGTGACTGTACGAGTGTGAGTGTGACTGTGACTGTGCGAGTGTGACTGTGCGAGTGTGAGTGTGAGACTGACTGTACAAGTGTGACTGTGTGATTGCGAGTGTGACTGTGCGAGTGTGACTGTGCGAGTGTGATTGTACGAGTGTGATTGTACGAGTGTGAGTGTGAGACTGACTGTACAAGCGTGACTGTACGAGTGTGACTGTGCGATTGCGAGTGTGACTGTACGAGTGTGACTGTACGAATGTGACTGTACGAGTGTGACTGTACGAATGTGACTGTACGAGTGTGACTGTGCGATTGCGAGTGTGACTGTACGAGTTTGACTGTGCGATTGCGAGTGTGACTGTACGAGTGTGACTGTGCGATTGCGAGTGTGAGACTGACTGTACAAGTGTGACTGTGTGATTGCGAGTGTGACTGTGCGAGTGTGATTGTGCGATCGCGAGTGTGACTGTACGAGTGTGACTGTACGAGTGTGACTGTACGAGTGTGACTGTACGAATGTGACTGTACGAGTGTGACTGTGCGATTGCGAGTGTCACTGTACGAGTTTGACTGTGCGATTGCGAGTGTGACTACGAGTGTGACTGTGCGATTGCGAGTGTCACTGTACGAGTGTGACTGTGCGATTGCGAGTGTCACTGTACGAGTTTGACTGTGCGATTGCGAGTGTGACTACGAGTGTGACTGTGCGATTGCGAGTGTCACTGTACGAGTGTGACTGTACGAATGTGACTGTACGAGTGTGACTGTGCGATTGCGAGTGTCACTGTACGAGTTTGACTGTGCGATTGCGAGTGTGACTGTACGAGTGTGACTGTGCGATTGCGAGTGTCACTGTACGAGTTTGACTGTGCGATTGCGAGTGTGACTGTACGAGTGTGACTGTGCGATTGCGAGTGTGACTGTACGAGTGTGACTGTGCGATTGCGAGTGTGACTGTACGAGTGTGACTGTGCGAGTGTGACTGTGCGATTGCGAGTGTGACTGTACGAGTGTGACTGTGCAATTGCGAGTGTGACTGTACGAGTGTGACTGTACGAGTGTGACTGTACGAGTGTGACTGTACGAGTGTGACTGTACGAGTGTGACTATGCGATTGCGAGTGTGACTGTACGAGTGTGACTGTACGAATGTGACTGTACGAGTGTGACTGTACGAATGTGACTGTACGAGTGTGACTGTACGAATGTGACTGTGCGATTGCGAGTGTGACTGTACGAGTTTGACTGTGCGATTGCGAGTGTGACTGTACGAGTGTGACTGTGCGATTGCGAGTGTGACTGTGCGATTGCGAGTGTGACTGTGCGATTGCGAGTGTGACTGTACGAGTGTGACTGTGCGATTGCGAGTGTGACTGTACGAGTGTGACTGTGCGATTGCGAGTGTGACTGTACGAGTGTGACTGTGCGATTGCGAGTGTGACTGTGCGATTGCGAGTGTGACTGTACGAGTGTGACTGTGCGATTGCGAGTGTGAGACTGACTGTACAAGTGTGACTGTGTGATTGCGAGTGTGACTGTGCGAGTGTGACTGTGCGAGTGTGATTGTGCGATCGCGAGTGTGACTGTACGAGTGTGACTGTACGAATGTGACTGTACGAGTGTGACTGTACGAATGTGACTGTACGAGTGTGACTGTGCGATTGCGAGTGTCACTGTACGAGTTTGACTGTGCGATTGCGAGTGTGACTGTGCGATTGCGAGTGTGACTGTACGAGTGTGACTGTGCGATTGCGAGTGTGACTGTACGAGTGTGACTGTGCGATTGCGAGTGTGACTGTACGAGTGTGACTGTGCGATTGCGAGTGTCACTGTACGAGTGTGACTGTACGAATGTGACTGTACGAGTGTGACTGTGCGATTGCGAGTGTCACTGTACGAGTTTGACTGTGCGATTGCGAGTGTGACTGTACGAGTGTGACTGTGCGATTGCGAGTGTCACTGTACGAGTTTGACTGTGCGATTGCGAGTGTGACTGTACGAGTGTGACTGTGCGATTGCGAGTGTGACTGTACGAGTGTGACTGTGCGATTGCGAGTGTGACTGTACGAGTGTGACTGTGCGATTGCGAGTGTGACTGTACGAGTGTGACTGTGCGAGTGTGACTGTGCGATTGCGAGTGTGACTGTACGAGTGTGACTGTGCGAGTGTGACTGTGCGATTGCGAGTGTGACTGTACGAGTGTGACTGTACGAGTGTGACTGTACGAGTGTGACTGTGCAATTGCGAGTGTGACTGTACGAGTGTTACTGTACGAGTGTGACTGTGCGATTGCGAGTGTGACTGTACGAGTGTGACTGTGCGAGTGTGACTGTGCGATTGCGAGTGTGACTGTACGAGTGTGACTGTACGAGTGTGACTGTACGAGTGTGACTGTGCAATTGCGAGTGTGACTGTACGAGTGTTACTGTACGAGTGTGACTGTACGAGTGTGACTGTACGAGTGTGACTATGCGATTGCGAGTGTGACTGTACGAGTGTGACTGTACGAATGTGACTGTACGAGTGTGACTGTACGAGTGTGACTGTACGAGTTTGACTGTGCGATTGCGAGTGTGACTGTACGAGTGTGACTGTGCGATTGCGAGTGTGACTGTGTGATTGCGAGTGTGACTGTGCGATTGCGAGTGTGACTGTGCGATTGCGAGTGTGACTGTACGAGTGTGACTGTGCGATTGCGAGTGTGACTGTACGAGTGTGACTGTGCGATTGCGAGTGTGACTGTACGAGTGTGACTGTGCGATTGCGAGTGTGACTGTACGAGTGTGACTGTGCGATTGCGAGTGTGACTGTACGAGTGTGACTGTGCGAGTGTGACTGTGCGAGTGTGACTGTGCGATTGCAAGTGTGACTGTACGAGTGTGACTGTACGAGTGTGACTGTGCAATTGCGAGTGTGACTGTACGAGTGTGACTGTACGAGTGTGACTGTGTGATTGCGAGTGTGACTGTACGAGTGTGACTGTACGAGTATGACTGTACGAGTGTGACTGTGAGACTGATTGTACGAGTGTGACTGTGCAATTGAGAGTGTGACTGTATGAGTGTGACTGTACGAGTGTGAGTGTGAGACTGACTGTACGAGTGTGAGTGTACGAGTGTGAGTGTACGAGTGTGAGTGTACGAGTGTGACTGTGCGATTGCGCGTGTGACTGTACGAGTGTGAGACTGACTGTACGAGTGTGACTGTGCGATTGCGAGTGTGACTGTACGAATGTGACTGTACGAGTGTGACTGTACGAGTGTGTCTGTACGAGTGTGTGAGTATGAGACCGGCTGTACGAGTGTGTGAGTGTGAGATCGGCTGTACGAGTGTGTGAGTGTGAGACCGGCTGTACGAGTGTGTGAGTGTGAGACCGGCTGTACGAGTGTGTGAGTGTGAGACCGGCTGTACGAGTGCGTGAGTGTGAGACCGGCTGTACGAGTGTGTGAGTGTGAGACCGGCTGTACGAGTGTGTGAGTGTGAGACCGGCTGTACGAGTGTGTGAGTGTGAGACCGGCTGTACGAGTGTGTGAGTGTGAGACCGGCTGTACGAGTGTGTGAGACCGTCTGTACGAGTGTGTGAGACCGTCTGTACGAGTGTGTGAGTGTGAGACCGTCTGTACGAGTGTGTGAGTGTGAGACCGTCTGTACGAGTGTGTGAGTGTGAGACCGTCTGTACGAGTGTGTGAGTGTGAGACCGTCTGTACGAGTGTGTGAGTGTGAGACCGTCTGTACGAGTGTGTGAGTGTGAGACCGTCTGTACGAGTGTGTGAGTGTGAGACCGTCTGTACGAGTGTGTGAGTGTGAGACCGTCTGTACGAGTGTGTGAGTGTGAGACCGTCTGTACGAGTGTGTGAGTGTGAGACCGTCTGTACGAGTGTGTGAGTGTGAGACCGTCTGTACGAGTGTGTGAGTGTGAGACCGTCTGTACGAGTGTGTGAGTGTGAGACCGTCTGTACGAGTGTGTGAGTGTGAGACCGTCTGTACGAGTGTGTGAGTGTGAGACCGTCTGTACGAGTGTGTGAGTGTGAGACCGTCTGTACGAGTGTGTGAGTGTGAGACCGTCTGTACGAGTGTGTGAGTGTGAGACCGTCTGTACGAGTGTGTGAGTGTGAGACCGGCTGTACGAGTGTGTGAGTGTGAGACCGTCTGTACGAGTGTGTGAGTGTGAGACCGTCTGTACGAGTGTGTGAGTGTGAGACCGTCTGTACGAGTGTGTGAGTGTGAGACCGTCTGTACGAGTGTGTGAGTGTGAGACCGTCTGTACGAGTGTGTGAGTGTGAGACCGTCTGTACGAGTGTGTGAGTGTGAGACCGTCTGTACGAGTGTGTGAGTGTGAGACCGTCTGTACGAGTGTGTGAGTGTGAGACCGTCTGTACGAGTGTGTGAGTGTGAGACCGTCTGTACGAGTGTGTGAGTGTGAGACCGTCTGTACGAGTGTGTGAGTGTGAGACCGTCTGTACGAGTGTGTGAGTGTGAGACCGGCTGTACGAGTGTGTGAGTGTGAGACCGGCTGTACGAGTGTGAGTGTGAATATTAATTCTATTAAGCTTGTGTAGTAATGTTCAACATATGACATTTGCACAATGAGCACGTGATTGCCTTGAAAATTTCTTATATAAACATTACACTTAAAAATGTTACTGAAACTTTATAGAAATGTTATAAACCACAGAAGCTTTTGTATCAGGATTTTTATTTTTCTAGCTGTTCTCAGAATCTTCTAGAAACTTTAAAGACTTGAGCGCTGGGTTGGTTTCAAAGACCAGACTGCGACCTAAAAATAATTCCCTGAAAGCATTTAAAGAGCAAACAGATGACTTTGTGGTTTGGCAGTAATTGGGGTTAAGATTAGGATTATGGCTCTAGTTATGGTTCAATTGAGGCTCGGTTAAATTTGACAGATTTGTTGAAACTAAATTTTGCGTTCCCAAAAGCACCATAATTTAAGTATCAGATTTGTGGCGATTTGTTATTCGTTTATATTATATTTATATTTATTATAGATTTTCCCCTCATATGACCAACCAGTGAAAAATACTGCATTACTTTAGCTTTGCTCTCCTGAAATGTGGTCTGTGGCCTTAAAATGAAGCGATGGCTTTTTCCTGTCTGCCTTTTTTTTTTCTTTTTTTTTTCTTTATTTCTTTTTTTATTCTGTAAATACAAACCACTCTGCCTATTTATCTGTCACAGACCAAAACATGGACTGAAGTAAATAGCTTAAAAATAATGGCAAGAAATAATACAGCAAGAGGCATGATGTAGGAGATGAGGAAAGGGAAAAATCGATTGAAGGCTACAAGGTGATGCAGAATGAAGCAGT
>NC_062520.1:25665558-25780558 GCF_022655615.1 Tachysurus fulvidraco | reverse complement strand
ATTTAAATAAGGAGCCAACACTAATTATCCTAAAAATGTGTCGGCACCAGTGAACTGTTGTCTCAAATGCCGGGCAGGATAAGAAAGGATAAGAGAAACATTTTTAAGAATGCATAGTTAAACTTAAGTTAACAATATATCAGATATCTGTTTAACTTCCTTTACCAAATAAACCGTGTTAAATGACACGTGGTAATCTGCAGTGTCTATACTGGTATACGAATGTATCGCTACATTAACTATTATATTTAGTCTTAAAAATATTCTCGCTAATGCAGCATGCAGAGTTTAAGCAGTAGCGACTGTTAGCTCTCCTAGCAACTGGATAATCACGCTAACTAGAGCGCACTGTGCCGAAATGACACACATATTACACGGGTGTCATTAATGTGATTTAGTTATTTCCTCGAATTTATATAATTATAAATGTGTGTGTGAGATGTCTACACACAAGATTATTATGTTGGCTTTTTAGAAGCCAACATCCTGTTTTCCTATTTAAGCTTAAACAAAAATTTATCAAGAGTAACTCCTCCTAGGGTTTTCGAGCCACATGCACCAAATTCGGATATTATAGACCCTGGTCTGAAGTTTGTTGCTATTACTTTTCTTTTGGCCTTTTTTCCCATAGACTCCCATTATAAACTTTGGAGGTTTATAACGGCAAGCTTTCGAACTATCTACACCAAACTCGGCCAGCTCCTTTAGGGTGATGCTCTAAACAAAATTTAAAATCGGTGTACCGACTGGCCTTTCGGTTGTGCCGCAGCCCCGCCCCCAAAATATGCAAAATCAAAAAACTTTTTACAACATGGACATGTGACAAAACACTCAGAACAATGAGGGGAACTTCCTCATGGGTATTCTGATGACGTCACATGAAAATTAAAAATTTGCATAACATGGACTTGTGACATATCAAAACACTCAGCACAATGAGGAGAACTTCCTCTAGATGACGTCACATGCTCGTCTTCATTTGCCTCCAATTGTTTTGGCACCCTAGCTTTCTGTCTACTTGCTTCCAAAAGTAACACTGGCACCTATGGCCAAAAAGCACCGGCCTTTGCGAATACTTGCATCGTCAAAGCCAACATCAAAGTTTGTTGTGACGAACTTTACAAATCTAGTTTATTTTGGTTTTACTAGTTAGTATGTCAATTTTACTATTGTTAGTATCTTAAGTTTCCGGTCAGTTTATTAGGGACACCTGTTTCTATCCCTCCAGTTATCTAATCAGCCAATCATCTGGTTGCAGCACTATGCAATATAATCATAAGCATTAGGAGAAATTTCAACTCTGTAATTTTAACCATGACATAGGTTTTGGTTCCGGACTCGCTGCTTTGAGTATTTCAGAATCTGCTGATCTCCAGGGATTTTCTCACAGCAGTCTCTGGAGTTTACACAGTATGGTATGAAAAGAAAAATAAAATGCATGGTGTGTGGAGAGCCTGTAGTCTGAAGCATCTTGTTTATTAGAGAGATCAAAGGAGAATGATAAGACCGGAATAAACGGATTACTAAGCACTCTGTACATCCGTGATAAGCAGAAAAGCATCTCCGAACATTCAACACATTTAGCCTTGAGAGGAATGAGCTACAACAGCAGGAGCACAGAATCCCCCAATCTGGCCACTTGAAGATTAGGGGGGGAAAAAAAACTTGTCCTCTGACCTCTCTTTTCTACCTGCAAAACTGTCACTCACTGTTTTTTGTTTTTCGCACCATTCTGTATGACTTTAGAGTGACTATAATTGTGTGTGTGTATGTGTGTATATGTGTGTGTATTCAGTATCTGAAACACTCAAAGCAGCTTTCTGCTTCCTATATTCCCTGATCTCAGAGATCAGATCTTTTCTTTATTTTGTCTGCTGTAAACATTAACCGAAGCTCTTGACCTGCATGATTCTGTGCATTGTTCTGCTTTTACCTGAATGGCTGGTTAGATAACTGCATAAATGTAGTTAACAGTGCATTATCTTTAGTTAATAAATATCATAGTCGCACTTAGTGGAATATTTTGGACTTCACTTTAGAATTAAGCCCAACAGCACTATCAATAATTGTAAGAAAAACACACAACGGTATGAGGAAGCGAGGCAGGTGCTAATTTCTTCCTAGCCCAGATGTTAGCCTCATTCAGTCTATCATCGGTGACGTCAAGTTATAAATTATACCTATACGTGTGTATTATACGTGTTTATCAGGGCCCAACCACTTTATTGGCATGTTCATCAGTAAACACTAGTGGATTTTTGCTGCGTCAAGACAAAATGTGTGGCGCATCACGGAGTCATAGAAATCAGCATTCTATTAATTATACATGTAATGCATTGGCACTATACGAACGACCAGCGTGCAGTAAAAGGTATACGGTTACACAATTACATTCTAAATGTTAAAAATTAGCTCTTCGGTAGTTTTTAAATGACACCAGTCCTGCGCCTCAGCGATCCGCAATGCTCGAGTAAGAGCTTGAGGAAGTCAGGCATTTTAGCTCTATTTTCAGTTAATATGATGCCTCAGGCTCTGCTACGGAGCTCATTAAATTTCAATCGATCATTTTCCTCAGGTCAGAGATTTTGTTTATTCACTCAAAATATTTTTAGGAGGATTTTCTACATTTATTTATTTATTTATTTATTTATTTATTTATTTATTTATTTATTTATTTATTTATTAGCATTGAACCTGTACTATTAACTTTATAAATACTGTAGAGGTCAAACTGTAGTACATTAAGTTTACAATGTGAAGCATTTACACACAGCAGTTTTTTAATTATTTTCTTTTCTACACACACACAAATGTACAGTGCTTTGCATCGTTTGTGATGCAGAATTCTTTTGTTTGTTTGTTTGCTTTTCGTTTTGCTTTCGTTGAGATTTTGCTAAGCATAAATTAATCCGTATTAAAACGTGAATCAAATCAAATAATCACCAGATTGTATCATTACACATCTCATCAGAAAAACATGTCATCAGTAGTGAATAAGGAGCCTTGAACCCTACTGTCTAGTGTGTGTGTGTGTGTGTGTGTGTGTGTGTGTGTGTGTGTGTGTGTTACTGTTCTTACTATGGCTTCAATAACACCTTATCTGTAATACATTACATTAAGACACCATTGAGAGTAACTCGCACAGCGCAGGCAAGACGTGGCGAGACGTGATGTACACTTGTGATCCGCTAAATGGGGGGGGCGATGAATGTGGATTTTATTTTTTTCACACAACGTACAGTATGGCAAATCAGACATTCCACTACGTACACAAACAGATTACTTTTAAATTAGTATTCTGCATTTTTGTTGAATTATGAATACAAATTTGAAATTGTTTCCTTTTCTTGAACTGGGTAATGCTTTTATTTTCAAAAACAAAAAAAATTCTATATATATTTGAGCATGTTATCCATCATATACTGTGTTAATGATTACCATGATTGCATGATGCACACACAAATGTGAAGGACTTCAGTATTAGCTCTCTCTCGTGTTTCAGCCTTGTGCTAATGGAACAGTCATTTTGTCTCTTTTTTTTCCCTCTCTGCGGGATGAAAGTCTTGGGAGTCATTTTGTCCTTTTTTGTCTTTTTGAGCATTGATTATCGTTTTTTCCCTTGATGCTTTCCAAAGCACACATTAACTGTGTTCTTCTTTCTCCTGTCTTCTCTCTCTCTCTCTCTCTCTCTCTCTCTCTCTCTCTCTCTCTCTCTCTCTCTCTCTCTCTCTCTCTCTCTCTCTCTCTCTCTCTCCAGCCCTGTCTATGGATGATGGACCCCCCCTTCCATGCATGAAGCTCAAAGTCACTGTGTCCAGTAAGTACTCCCCTCGTTTTCTTTTCTTTTTTTTTTTTTTCTTGGGGAAAGTAAAAAAAAAAAAAAAAAACCCACCACATCTCTTTCCTCGCACCCGCTCACGCACTCAGACGACCCTCTTTCTCTGCACGCGATGCCCTCGCCTATCTCCTCCCTCCCTCTCTCTACTCGTTTCATCTTTCTTAATCTTTTGTTGTCCTTCAGCTTTATATTTCCTGTCTTGACCAGCTTATCTGTACTTTCTACTCAGACAATCAAATGTAACTTTTTTATTTTTTTTGATATATTTGTGTATTTTATATATATATATATATATATATATATATATATATATATATATATATATATATATATATATAATATATATATATTTTATTATATATATATATATATATATATATATATATATATATATGTACTACATTGAGTGTTATTTGCACGGATTCATTTGTATGACCTTTTCTTCTTTCTCTTTAATATTTTTCATAAATATTTCTTTTCTAGATGTATTTGTGATTCTTTATACTTTCATATAAAAGTATTTTTAGTATTTGAAGTATTTTTTTTTTATATATTAAAAAAAAAAAAAGTAAAAACATGCTTGTACAGTATTATTTTAGACAATTCATGAGTCTAATAATGTTTTGCTTGCGTTTTTACGTTTTGCACCGAGAACAGAACACTTTTCATTAGCACATTTTTAAAATTTGCCCTATTTGCCCTTTATGCATTAGCACAAGATTGTGTATCTGTGGGTTTGTATGTGTGTGTGTGTGTGTGCTGGCTCTTAGCCCCCTGCAGTAATGTTATTCTTCCGCCTGGCTGAGCTGACGTGAGTGAGCAGTGGGAAATGCTGCCCAGTTAGAGTAGAAATGGCAGCCCAGTCCGTGAACCGTCCGCTCCAATTGCACCTCTCACCACACAAACACACACACACACACGCACATTATACAGTGGGCTGTCGAGCCCAATTCAGCATCTTGCGTTCCGCTGAAATCCCGAATCAGCCACTTGGATTCGTCTCAGCCACTTTTACAATTAACACCATAAGTATTAAATCTGCATGCTGATAATTTACTGCAGGTTTATTTTGCATGAAATATGCAGTGACACTCCAAAATGTGTTTTCCAGCTTTCCGTTCTGGTCTCTCAAAGCCTCTCCGGTTTGAACCGAACCCCCACTCTCGGCCTCGAGATGCTGTTTTTTGATTTGTCGACTTGATCAAGACGTGTGTTGTGAAGTGTGTTGTGTTGCCGTGTGTAACACAGCCAGGTTGTGTGTTGGCTGACGCTATCAGATCAGCCAGCCATTCGATAAGGTGTGTTTCAGGATGTTTTTCATTGGTTCTGTATTCATCCGTGTTTGATTGACGCTCGCTTTGTGGTCCTAGAGAGGCTGCTCGAACAAGTGAGTGAGCAGCGCTGTGTGTTTCTTCTCTTTGTCCATTTCTCTTTTCCCATGCACTTACTGTTTTTTTTTTAACTCCTTCTCTCACACTCTTTCTGTTCTCCGACCGAAACTAATCCAGACTAAACTGTAGCATCCCCTCCTCCCCAGCCCTCCTTCTTCCCCCTTTTATCTCTCTTCTCTAGTCTTCTGTCATTCCTGGAGTGTCACTAATCTCCCCGGCTCTCTGTGGTTCGATTTCTCCTCCCTCCCCATCCTCATTTTTTATGATCTGTCGCTAGCAGAGCAAAACTAATCTGTGCTCCATCCACTAGACTCTCGCTCCATCCCTTTTCTCCTGTCCGTCCGTCCGTCCGTCCAGCTCGCGCTATCCACCGTTCCTTCATCCTGCACTCCTTCACTCCTTCCTCTTTGCATATTCACACCAGTTAAGCCTCAAAACTTTTCTTTCAAAAAGGCATTTCGAACACTACTTTCTCTCCTCATGGTCACCCAGAAGGCTTAGCGTTTTCAACATTTTCCGTTGCCACCTCTCTCTCTCTCTCTTGCTCTCTGAACCTCTCAACCTCTCCAATTTGCATCTGTGGATGTGAGGTGAGAATAAAGGGTTGATGTACAAGGCAAGGCTTTGCGCAGCAGGATTTTGTCCCCCCTGGTAGCACTCGGTTCTAAGTTCTGTTTCTTCCCGTAGCAAGCTTTTATCTGACAGGACGCGACCAGCCGAAGGTTACTGTCAAGTCAGAAACCTCGGTGCAGCTACCAAGAGCCAGATTCATGGCTCGTTCAGCTCCGTGAGGACCGATGAGTTGTAATTAGGAAGTTTTTTTTCTTTTTCAGAAAAACACTGTTTTTCCTGGGTAGGTCGTCAACACCATAATGACTCGGCTCGAGGGAAACCGAAGGACAGAGGAGACATTAGCGATACCTGAAGGAATAGCTCGGCCAAGTCAGTGTCTTGAGCTCCACAACAGTCATGTGGCATTAGAGCTCTCTTTCTCATGACTGACTAAGATACAAAATTAAAATGGTGCTGGGTAAAATCTGAGGAGAATTCCAGGCTCATTAATAACATGGCTGAACATGTGTCACAGTGAAAAAGTTCCCCCCGAAGTCAGTTCCCGAAAAGCAGCAGGCTCATGTTGGGAATCGGTGCGAGCGGTATTCATATTTTTTTTCTCTCTCAGCCGCAAAGTTTCGTGATTTTTTTTATTATTATTTTTTTTGTTATTTTTTTTTTGGAAGTTCATACTCGAGAGTAGTCGGGAATGGTTCGAAGCGCATTTTAAAAAATGCAAGCTGTCCAAAGTGCCAACATGGTGTAGTGTTACCCAGAAAAACATCCCCTTTTCTACTGAGGGTAACTTGTCAAAACATTAATTCCACTGTTGTTTTTTTTCTATCCTCTTACTTATTTATTCTCTTTCCCCCCTCCTTACACTCCACTCTCTCCCTGCTGTGAGGAACCATTACAGTCATTTCGACTTTCTCTCTAATTGATCCCTCTCTTTTCTTTCCTTTCATGCGCTTTCTTGTTCCTGCTGTGAGCACGCCATTTCCTGTTCCAGCTCCTCTCTGTCTCTCTCTCTCTCTCTCTCTCTCTCTCTCTCTCTCTCTCTCTCTCTCTCTCTCTCTCTCTCTCTCTCTCTCTCTCTCTCTCTCTCTCTTTTTCTCTGTGTGTGTGTGTAGATACCTTGATCTCCTCCTTTATCCATCTCTCTTGCCTTTCCATTCTCATTCCTCCTACTGTGCTAGGTATATTTTCCTAAATGTGCAATTTGCTCTGACAAATAAAGTAGCTAAATTCATCTATTAACTTAATTTTTTTTTTTCTGTTAATCGCATTAGCGTTTTTTCTTTTTTTTTTTTTTAGTTTTTTGGGGTTTTCTTTTTTCCCCGTCTCTATAAATTCAGTCTAAAATGGTGGAAGTAGAATTGAAAAGGTGAGATTTTCTTTTTCTTTCTTTCTTTCTTTCTTTCTTTCTTTCTTTCTTTCTTTCTTTCTTTCTTTCTTTCTTTCTTTCTTTCTTTCTTTCTTTCTTTCTTTCTTTCTTTCCTTTCGTTCTTTCTTTTTTATTTCTTTCTTTCTTTATTTTCCTTCCAGCCTCCTTCTTGACTTCTCCGGCTTTTCTCTCCTCGCTGTTGTGCTTACGTGCTGCTGCAGTAGTGTTTGACGCAAGTTAGCAGGGAGCAGCCATTTTAGAAAAAGAGGCGTAAACAAACTGCCATTTTGACGTCTGTAAACAAGTCCAGCCAGTTCCAGCGCAAAGCCGAACACACGTTTTTCTTTTCCTTTGGTAAAGAAAAAGCTTATTTGTTTCATTTTCCTCAAGAAGCAAGTCTTGTAAATACCAGTCTGTTCTGCAAAACTACTTCAATTACTATTATCAAATATTCTGTCAAAATTGTCAAAACATAAGAAACTAGCGAGTGGCAGAACGATAGAGTTTGAGCTTTACAGCACAATAAACATTAACTATTAGCAAAACCTTGAAAAGCTGAAAAGTTTCCTGACCATTTGATGAAGTTTGTTGAGAAAATTACGATACAGTCTGTATAAGCTGAGAGCTTTACTGAAATGCCTCTGCCTTTTTTTTTCCTTTTTCATTACAAATTATTTCCTTAGCAACAATCTGAAAGAAAGGAAGAATCTTAAAAATGTCTACAGGAATTTCAGATTTCTTGCTATTTGTTTGCGTCCCATTATTTCACTCTAACGAGCATTCGAGCCGACAGACCGCACAAGTTTGTGTAAAACCCGATGATCCGTGCTCGATCAGATCCACCTGCATGACTTCTGGACACGTTTTACTGGTCGGGAAAAGAACTTACCATGATCACAAATTTGATTGTTTGAATCGTGCTTTAGATTAAATTGTGCATTAAATTTAGATTAAATCTTAAATCTATTTGTGATAGTGACCTTGTTAACACCAGGTTCTGACTGATTTTATTTACTTTTTGGTTTTGGTTTTCATTTTTTTTTTTTATTGAAAACTTCACTTTAGAAATAAAATCAAATTGTAGTATGAGAGATTTTTTTTTACCTTATAATTATGCTTATAATTTTTATTTATTTATTTATTTAAATTTATTTAGATTTTTTTTAGAAAATTGTATCAGCATGTTAAAACATTCTGCAGTTGAAAGATTCGGTATGAAACGTAACCAGCATTACAAGTCGGTACTGGTGAGTTGTCAAAAAAAGTGTGATTTATCACCACACTGATATTACTGTGTGTCATCATCTTGCCCAGCTCTTATATGTAGCTCTATAAACAGTTTCTTCTCTTCACCAACATGCAGAACATGATGTGTGTAACAATGTTTATATGATAAATATTTCTCTTTTTCAGTTTAGGATGTTTAGGGAAAAGTTGCGATTCCATTGTATTGATTTCTTACATTATTGTTGATATAGATAGATATATAACACTTAATGTTGTATTTATTGCTAGGAGGTGTGTGTGTGTGTGTGTGTGTGTGTGTGTGTGTGTGTGTGTGTGTGTGTGTGTGTGTGTGTGTGTGTGTGTGAGAGAGAGAGAGAGAGATTTGTTTTTGTCATCACGTCCTTTGTGTTGGTTGATTAATTGAAACTCTTATTGCTCATTCTGCTTTTTGCTTTTGTGCTGCTTTAAACATGAAACAACAAACGTTTCTTCTAACAGAATTCGCAGTTCTTCTATTCTGAATTTATCATTTGAATGATTGAGAAAATCGTAAAGAGGTCGTTATGTGAACGCAGAGAAACTGAAGTTCACCTCAAGAAAGTCAAAGGAACGACAAGAAATAGAAATTCTCACTCCTTCACAATCTCCTCCACATTTACCCACTCACTCTTTCTCTCTCTCTCTCTCTCTCTCTCTCTCTGAGTGTCAGGGTGATTTTTTGTCAGAGATGATAAACTATAAATACTACAATTTAAAAATCAATATACAAACATTGAAATCTCTTGCTTTCATGTTATTGAGCTCCCAAAATACTGCACATTCATATCAGTCAAATAAAATTGGAATAGTGTGACAGTTTAAGTGCATTTCTTTTCTGCAGTCAGTTACTCAGTGAGTCATTCAGTGTCACTTACTCACTGAGTCAGTCAGTCACTCACTAAGTCATTCAGTGTCACTCAGTCAGTGGGTTGGTCAGTCACTCACTGAGGCAGTCGGTCAGTCACTCACTGAGGCAGTCGGTCAGTCACTCACTGAGGCAGTCGGTCAGTCACTCACTGAGTCAGTCTGTCAGTCACTCACTGTGTCAGTCAGTCAGTCACTCACTGTGTCAGTCACTCACTCACTGTGTCAGTCTGTCAGTCACTCACTGTGTCAGTCACTCACTCACTCACTGTGTCAGTCACTCACTCACTCACTGAGTCAGTCAGTCACTCACTCACTGTGTCACTCACTCACTGAGTCACTCACTCACTGTGTCAGTTACTCACTCACTGAGTCAGTCACTCACTCACTCACAGTCAGTCACTCACTCACTGAGTCAGTCACTCACTCACTCACTGAGTCAGTCACTCACTCACTCACTGAGTCACTCACTCACTGAGTCACTCACTCACTGAGTCACTCACTCACTGAGTCACTCACTCACTGAGTCACTCACTCACTGAGTCAGTCACTGAGTCAGTCACTCACTCACTGAGTCAGACACTCACTGAGTCAGTCAGTCAGTCACTCACTGAGTCAGTCAGTCACTCTCTGAGTCAGTCAGTCACTCTCTGAGTCAGTCAGTCAGTCACTCTGAGTCAGTCACTCTCTGAGTCAGTCAGTCAGTCACTCTCTGAGTCAGTCAGTCAGTCACTCTCTGAGTCAGTCAGTGTGTCACTCTCTGAGTCAGTCAGTCACTCACTCACTCTCTGAGTCAGTCAGTCACTCACTCACTCACTGAGTCACTCACTCACTGAGTCACTCACTCACTGAGTCAGTCACTCACTGAGTCAGTCAGTCACTCACTGAGTCAGTCAGTCACTCTCTGAGTCAGTCAGTCACTCTCTGAGTCAGTCAGTCAGTCACTCTCTGAGTCAGTCAGTCAGTCAGTCACTCTCTGAGTCAGTCAGTCAGTCAGTCACTCTCTGAGTCAGTCAGTCAGTCAGTCACTCTCTGAGTCAGTCAGTCACTCACTCTCTGAGTCAGTCAGTGTGTCACTCTCTGAGTCAGTCAGTCACTTTCTGAGTCAGTCACTCACTCACTCACTCACTCACTCACTGAGTCACTCACTCAGTCAGTCACTCACTCACTGAGTCAGTCAGTCACTCACTCACTGAGTCAGTCAGTCACTCACTCACTGAGTCAGTCAGTCACTCACTCACTGAGTCAGTCAGTCACTCACTCACTCACTGAGTCAGTCAGTCACTCACTCACTCACTCACTGAGTCAGTCAGTCAGTCACTCACTGAGTCAGACAGTCACTCACTCACTGAGTCAGACAGTCACTCACTCACTGAGTCAGACAGTCACTCACTCACTGAGTCAGTCAGTCAGTAACTCACCGAGTCAGTCAGTCAGTAACTCACCGAGTCAGTCAGTCACTCACTCACTGAGTCAGTCAGTCAGTCACTCACTCACTGAGTCAGTCACTCACTCACTCACTGAGTCAGCCCCTCACTGAGTCAGCCCCTCACTCACTGAGTCAGCCCCTCACTCACTGAGTCAGCCCCTCACTCACTGAGTCAGTCACTCACTCACTGAGTCAGTCACTCACTCACTGAGTCAGTCAGTCACTCAGTCACTCACTCACTGAGTCAGTCAGTCATTCACTCACTCACTGAGTCAGTCAGTCATTCACTCACTCACTGAGTCAGTCAGCCACTCACTCACTGAGTCAGTCAGTCACTCACTCACTCAGTCACTCACTCACTCACTCACTCAGTCAGTCAGTCACTCACTCACTCAGTCAGTCAGTGGGTCACGCAGTCAGTCATGCAGTCAATCATGCAGTCAGTCAGTCACTCAGTGAGTCAAGGAGTCAGTGGATTATGCAATCATTCATGCAGTCACTCAGCCAGTCAGTCACTCAGACATTTGCTTAGTCATTCAGTCACTAGATGAGTTACTCAGTCGATAAGTGAGTCAGTTGGTCACTCAGTCAGTTTTTCAGTCAGTCAGAAAACCACATGCTATGAGGATAACATTTGGAATTTTTTGTCTATCCAAATCATCTCTCCTTCCATCCGTTCATTAATCCCTCCATCCCCAACTGTTATTACCCTCTGTGTTTTCCTCACACATCTTCTCGCCTTCTCACTCGATCTTCGTTTCAGAGGCTTTTCTCTCTTCCAGGTCTCTCCCTGGTCCTCCAGTATGCTTAATCTTCTCCCATCTCTTTCTTGCTTTCCTGCCATCTTTTTCGGGATGCGACCTTTAAAAGAAGCGGGGATGTATTTTGGGGTTGCACAGCCGTTCGTAATTTTTCATGACATTTCTGTGTGAGTAATGGCAAATCTTTCTCCATGTGCATTTTTTTTCCTGCTCCTCTTTTTTTTTTTTCTTGTCTTCATGGATGATCTACGGGGTTTTTACCCCATAATACTGAAACTGCTTACACTTTTTTTCTCTCTATAACTCACTCTCTTTTTTCTTCATGTTTTTCAGGTACAACAACTGGAAAAAAGGAACAAGGACAAGGTAAGGTGTCGAATACAGTCGTCGATTTGACAGAAGTGACAATATTGCGATTATTTGATGAAGCTTTAGAGATATTGGGAATGATTTAAGTTACCTCTCATTTTCTACTGATTAATAAATGAGAAAAAAAAATACATGTAAAATCTTTTCGCAGGAACTCCAGCTCCTCACAGTTTTGCCCAATCGAGAAGAACTAGTGCAGTGCCTGTCCTCGCTCTCACCTCCTTTTCTCTTTTTTGTTTTTTATGATAATTGGAAGATTCGACCCAGCTAATAGCTATGACATGCCAACAGGTCATGTGGGATCATTCCCTGTCTGTATCTAAGCACACACACACGTTCACACACTCGTTCAGCTCACTTGCCTTGCTGTCATGTATTCGGAGTGGCACTAATCTCTCTCCCTCCATTTCCTCTCTCTCTTTCTCTCTCTCTTGCTGTCCACTCTGCGCCGCTTCATTCTACAAGCGACTGGCACTAATCTACCTTCAAAGACCTCTTCCTGCTGCTCTTCTTTTGCGTAATCCTTTCTTCATTTAAAAAAAAAAAACACACACACACACACACACAGCTGCCACCGCATCCCCCCTCCTCTTCTTTTTCCCCTCCAACTGCAGCTTTTCTCTTACTGTACACTACTACTGAACTGAGCCAAAGTGGAGAAGACAAGGAGAGCGGTGGACGTCCCTGTAGCACCTGTGCTGCTAAGAAAAAGTGCCGGGACACGGCACAAGCAATAAAGCTCTCAGCTCATTCATCAGCTCTCAGGATCACAGAAGAAGACTTTATTTCACCCGCTTTCCACCACGGACGAACTGGAGCCAAAGCAAAACACCGTTACACTCAAAATGAATCATTTAACACGTTAAACACCAGAGAAATCTGCGAAACAAACGTGTGCCATTTTCATTTAGAACACACACGGGAGGAAAAGAAGCTCGATCCAAGCTTTAGACACTCGTTTGACTAACAGGAAGATGATTTACAGCTTCCTGTCCAGGCTTAGCCGGAAATGATGACCGACCACGGCGCGTTGGTCTCGTCTCAGCAACAGTGTACTTGATTGGACGGTTTATTTCACAGCATCGCTAACGGATTGGTCCGTTCATGTCACCGCTGCTTTCGCAAGATGAAGATGATTGGACAGTTTCCTGAGCACGTAATTCAAATGATTACATTTAGGTTATGTTATTTTTTTTATTTCATTTTGTTTCATTTTATCTACATTCAAAGAATTGTGTACTGGCACCAATTCATTTACTATACAGATATCAAATCCATTGTTTTGTTTTTTTTTACTTTTTGTATGAGAGAATATGTTGAATTTTAAAAATAAGTCCGAACATTCTGTACGCTCAGATTCTGCAGAAATAATACAGACCTGCAGTGATTTATTATTTTTATTGGAAATATTACTTTTATTGAAAAGTAACAAATTCTGTTTAAATTCACTTTAAAAATGATTGTTTGGAAAATTATAAATCTTCTGAAACTATACAAACTAAATATGTTTGGTTATTTTTTTTCTCATTGTATGAAATGCAATTTATATATATGAATCAAGTTATTGAAGGTGCCAGTGCATTAAAAAAAAATTAAATCAATTCCAAATGAACTATGTCAGTTTACACAGAAATAATGTGTGCTGGATTTCTCATAATTTAGGGACTTTGTCTCTTTTTGTTCCTCTGTATAATTTGTGTTTTTCACATTTTAGTGAAGAGTTTGGTGTCTTCTGTGAAGAATTACAGGTTTAACCCTTTTTTGTACTGTGAAATAAACGTTGCTGAGTAAATCTGTGTTTGGGTCCAAAGTGCTGCATCAAATTCAGCTTCAAGTGGAAATCATTTAGTAAAAATACATCCGTAGCTCATCGCTCGGTTATTCAAACAGCAACAGGTAAGAAGGAACACCATCATATATTACATTACATCGTTTTACTGTTAAAAGGGAATAATAATAATAATAATAAGTACAATGATGTATTAATTCTGTTAATGTTTTTAATTACATTTTTGCCTTTTTTTTTTTTTCTTTTTTTTTTATCATTTCCAGTCGCTAAAATTAGGCCCGTGTATCCGAGGAGCAGTAGAGACAAACATGCTCGTTCAGTGAAATTTTCATTTAGAGCACACTTGAGAGAAGGAGAAACTGCATCAAAGCTTCCACAGACTAAACACTTATTAAAACAACAGGAAGACGACGTCCTGCTTCCTGTTCATGCTCAGCCTGAACAGTATAAAACATACTGTTTTATTCCAAACTTCAAAACCTTGAATTTTATAACTGCAAAATTCTGTTTAATTCCTATTTTTGAGATTTTAGCCTCACGTACATCTGACTGCAGAATTATTCTTCTTGCTTTTCTTCTTGTTGAGTGAGGAAGAAAAGGTATATTATTAATTTGTTTTGATTATTAAAATAGGACTTGAATAATTTAAATATTCTAAGGAATATTTCAAATAAAAACATTTGTCATCCCTCGAAAGGAGATATTTAAAATACCCATGGGTGTCACTAAAAAGCTTTCAGCACAAAGTGGACAGCCGGTTGTTGACCTACAGCAGTGAGATAATGGATAATATAAGTACAAATACCATTAAGCACAATCATGGTCATAATAATGTTCGTAAAAGTGGAACAGCTGAGAAGTTCCCAAGAAGAACGCACGTGGTCGTATTTCACAGTGAGAATAATGGTGAGGAAGGCAACAAAAAGCTGAAGGTTAGATTTCTAGGTAGTTCTTGACGTTCTCAAGTTTGAAAACTATTAGATTTCATTTCCTTTTCTGTTGGTTCCTACATACAGGCTGTTTGGAATAGTTGTGCAATAGAAATGCTTCTTGGAAATGAAAAGGAAAAAGCAGCACCGGAGTCTTGCCAAGTGTTATTTAGAAATGTAACTGGAATTGTTTTGCATTGTGTCGAAACCAAAATTGAGCACTTTGGCCATGAGCTTTGGTACTGTTTAATGAACAATGTGGAAAAATTGTGGTGAAACCCTGTTGCAATGGAGCTGTTGTGAAGACTGACAACATTATGGATTCTACTAAGTATCAGGATTTTATAGTCAACAAACTGGTTGCCTTCAGAAATGTTTTCCTT
The DNA here is from genome assembly GCF_022655615.1 of Tachysurus fulvidraco. NCBI lineage: Eukaryota > Metazoa > Chordata > Actinopteri > Siluriformes > Bagridae > Tachysurus > Tachysurus fulvidraco. The sequence continues at coordinate 25,765,603 of NC_062520.1, read as the reverse complement.
TCTTTCACTTTACATTAAAAGCAGTGTCTGAATGAAGTACAATCCATTTAGTACAAGCTAAAGATACTAAAGATATCATGTTTATATATATATATATATATATATAAGTGGTGTTATTCTCTCCATGGGAGGCTTTACATTCTACACAACAAAAAAGAAAACATGAAACTAGGAAAAAAATATATTGAATGTTGGCAAATTCAATATATCTATTATTTGTTGGATTTTAGCAAAAGATTAAGATAAGATTAAGATTATGTCAGTTTATTTCAATCTTGCTCTCTTGGCTGATCATTTCTCATTTTAAGCATTTATTTCTAAAACAAATTATCCGCAACAGAATATTTTTTTTTCCATTTTAAGATGCAAATTAGTAAATATGTCTAGAAATTAAAGGAAGTGTCACATTTCTTATATAATAATCTCAAAATGAGATTTTTTAGTGAACAATGGGTGAATAAAATTCTGGTGTTGACTGAATATTTGTTTGTATTTTCCCTCCAAAAAGGGTAATTTAATTATTTTTTTTTTCACATTTTGTTTCCTTATATTTTAATCATGTAAATGGAAATATTATTATATGTCCTATTAATAATAACCGCTAATTAGTTACCAGTAGGTTATTACGGGCTCAAATGAACTCCCAATAATATTACAAAATTAAGTGATTAGGAAAATTATATAGTACAATTATGATTATTAAACAAATACAATACTTCAGCCTGTGATCAGTTAACAACCAACAGAGGGAAGAGGCATGGGGTCGAGGTCCTTTTCCAGAACTTTCTGACTGACCATTAGTAGTGGAATGAGACTCAGTCTGGAAAGCAGAAGACCCATGTCGTGTCCCCACTTGTCTCTATCACTCAAAGAAAAATATTTCTTTCATTGTCAATTGTATTGCTATATTAATTTGCTTGTGTTTCCTCATTTGTAAGTGGATTTGGATAAAAGCATCTGCTAAATGAGCAAAATGTAATGTAAAATGCAGGTTGGTGTGCAGTAGTGGGCGATTTTGCCCTCTACTGTACATATAATGCTCAGCCACACATCCATAAATAAAAATAGTATAGTTATAGTACACCATTTTCATAAAATGTAAGCATGACCCCATATGAATGGAGCAATACTTAAGCCAAAGGTTAATAATAACAATAACTAATAATAATATTAACAAAAACCCTCTGCAGTTTATGTTTGTATAATTACTGTAATTGGGGTAAATATCTTACCTGTTGCAGTACCTTTAGCAGACTGGTTCCAGTTGCACCAGTTGGACCTGTTGCTGACTAATTTACAGAACTGGAGAGCAAAATAAGTAAATAAATAAATAATGCAAGACATTAATTGTAGATCTTAAAGCAAATATTCTGCAGATATTTGGTCTGAAACCTTTTACAGTATATCTCTTGATTTCTTATTGTTTAGTTTAGTGACTTATGGGCTTTTATTTTAAATAATATAATAATATGTTAAATAAATAAATAAATAAATAGACAGACAGAGCTTTTCAAAATGCTTTGTTTCATTCCCAGCATTAAAAAAAGTCTTTATTTATAATAAACCATAATCATTTCTCTAAACTAATTCAGAATAGACATTCCAGAAAATACATGAATCATACTTGCAATAAAATAATGAATAAAAGCATTAATGCAGTGTTTCACTATCAGGTCACTGTGTGTGTGTTCTACAGTTTCCATTAAAAAGCTACATTTTGATCAATGTAAACAATATATGCATTACATTTTAGAATATTGTACATTTTATATATATATATATATATATATATATATATATATATATATATATATATATATATATATATATATATATATATATATGCTCATGGTGTTGTGCTGCTGTGTCCAGTAGAGGGCGATTTTGCCTTGTGAATAAAATGCCAGTCACTCATTGGAATAATTTCCTCAGAAAAAATATAATGAGGTGGTTTTTTAAAACATTTAGTAATTGAATTTATGTAGCTGCAAGTATAAAGTAGTAGTTAGTAACCGGATTAAATTATTTTTTTTCAATGTAACGGACAATTAAAAGTATTATGAAGTAAACATATTACGATTTAAAAGGAATATTAATGCACTGTCAAAGATTATAAATATAAGGATGAGATTTCATTGACAGCCCTTTTCATGTAGCACTGTACATATAAGGATTGCAATCAGGGGCAAAGAAGTTTACTATTGCTTTGAAGGTTGCTACAGATTAGATTAGACTACATGCAGAATAATTTACAAAATCGGGCAAATATTTTAACATAATACGTAAAAGGTCTCAGTCTGTTTCAATTTTGGTTCCAATGATGGACAGTGATAAGCCATTGAGTTGCCTTATAAGCCCTTATATTATAAAAGATGGACCTGGTTCTTCCAAGATTTTATCAAATAAAAAGTGATCCAAATGACTTTTATCAAAGCAAATAAAGAGACATACAGGAGACAGATGCTATGAGATTACCTCAGAATGGGACACATTCCAGGAAATACAACAAACATATTTAAAATTAATGTAAAGTAATGAAAGAATAACTAAAAGCACAAAATCAGACAGCAGTGAAGCAGCTTGGTTGTCCCTGGTCCAATCCTGAGCTCAGGTTGCTCTTATCCATACGGGGTTCTTCATGGTTCTCCAGTTTCCACCCACCTCCCAAAAACATGGCAGTAGGTGAATTGGCTAAGACGTGGTGTCCAATCTTATCCGCAAAAGGGTCGGTGAGGATGCAGGTTTTCATTCCAACCAAGCAGAAGCCCAGAGCTGAGTCTATTGAAAGACGAGATCAACTGATTAAATGGGTGAAATCAGTTGTGGCTCCTGTCTGATTGGAATGAAAACCTGCACCCACAGCAACCCTTTGCGGATAAAATTGGACACCCCTGGGCTAAGATAAATTGGCACTAGGTGTGAATGATTGCGTGAAATTGTGTGCGCATGATGCTATGCAATGGACTGCCATTCCATTCAGGATATATTCCCACCTCAGGCCTAGCATTCCTTGGATAGACTCCGGATTCATCACCATCCTAAACACTTGCTGTAGACATGTGAATGATTAAATAAATGAAATATTTCAATACAGAAATATATAGAAATTATAAATATAAAAATATAACACTTTAATGTAAGTTTTCCATTTGTAAACAGTTCTCTTCCTGTAGAAGGGTGAAATTCAACTTGTTCAGAGATTGACCAGCTTCACCAGCAGCTTCTCTGAGGTCATAGCTGATGTTCTTTCACCTTGGCATGATGTAGAGTCACACCTGAATGCTCCACCACACCAAACTGCACAAAATTCTGCTTTTATATAGTCACACTTCATTCAGATAATTGCTTCTTTAATAATTAAAGTATAAAAGGTGTACTTATTTTTTTGTAGGTTTACCTTGGAAAAAAAAGACTAAATATGAATATAAAATCATGTTATTTATTTGTTTATGTAATTTGGTGGGAACTATAAAATTGTTAATTAGGCTCAGGTGAATAAAAACATACAACTGGTGTAAAGGGTGTAATTTCTTCTACCCACGACAATTAACAACGATGTGAATTTTCAGGTTGAGGTAGATAATTCTCATTTTATATATTCTCGCTAATCAGGTTTAATTATGCAATTAAATTTTAAATTGCACTGTAAGTTAATTTTTTTTTTATTTGTTATTGTTGTTGTGAAGCAAACAGTAGTTAATAAAGCTCCACTCATTGTTACTGTCTCAGTACAGTCCCATGTGTTGTGTTGTCTTTACTACAGTTTTTAATAAATACAGAATTATGTACACAACATTATCTTTTCAATCATCTGCTACGTTTAGCAATCCCTGAGAATTATTTAAACCTGTCAGTATTGTAAGACAGCGCCCTCTCTTGGTGATAAAACATAACACGTCCAGACTCCTGCAATGTGATTAACATGGGGTCCCAAATCTCACTCACATTTTTTTCCTCAAGTGAATAATTATTGTATTTTACTTTTTTTTTATGTTATCTGCAACAGGCAAATGTAACTGAATAAATATCCTAAATTCCGGTGTATTGTGACATTGGATAATCTGGAGCAGTTAAATACATTTGTTTTCTTGCCTGAATACTGAAAGACAAAGCTTATGTTACTAAGCCCTTGCAATGGAACTGCTTTATAGAAATCGGCTGGCTTAATTCGTTTAACATAGAATTCTGATCAAACTGGAAGATCTTTTCATAAGTTTATAGGCCAGTGGTGGCGTCCTTAAATTTGGATTGGTTAGACCAGCATGTTGGGTGAAGTAAATTGGGTAAAGTAAACAGATTGCATTGTCCTTATTATTTTCTAATCTACATGTATTCAGAAGGAGTAATAAATATGGCTACTTATGTTTATTTACATGACTTAACATTTATTAGGGTACAGACCACCAGAGGGCACAACTGCACATAGAGTATGAATTGTTTCTGATTGGCTATTGTGTAGCCTCTAACTTCTTTTTTTGATTGGCTGATAAGTGTCAGACTCGACTAAAAACTCCAGGATAGATGCGATTGATTCCTGCCCTGTTCCATAGAGACAGCGGTGAGGACTGATACATTTTGGGCGCTGCGGCATATTAAATATATGATAAATAGTACGTTTTTCTGCGTGAAAAATACAATGTGTGGCGGGAGAGCGTGACAAAAGACCTAAAGGAGTGACCTGCAATACACACTGAAATTAAACATTTTCCAGAGCTACGTAAAAGAACACAGAGCTACGTAAAAGAACACAGAGCTATGTAAAAGAACACAGGGCTACATAAAAGAACACAGAGCTATGTAAAACAACACAGCGCTACGTAAAACAACACAGAGCTACATAAAACAACACAGTGCTACGTAAAACAACACAGAGCTACATAAAACAACACAGAGCTACGTAAAGCAACACAGAGATACGTAAAACAACACAGAGCTACATAAAGTAACGCACAGCTATGTAAAGCAACAAAGAGCTACGCAAAACAACACAGAGCTACGTAAAACAACACAGGGCTACATAAAACAACACAGCGCTACGCTAAACAACACAGAGCTACGTAAAACAACACGGAGCTACATAAAACAACACAGCGCTACGTAAAGCAACACAGAGCTACATAAAACAACACGAGCAACGTAAAGCAACACAGAGCCATTTAAAACAACATAGAGTTACGTAAAACAACACAGAGCTACGTAAAACAACACAGAGCTACATAAAACAACACAGCGCGACGTAAAACAACACGAGCAACGTAAAGCAACACAGAGCCATTTAAAACAACATAGAGTTACGTAAAACAACACAGAGCTACGTAAAACAACACAGAGCTACATAAAACAACACAGCGCTACAGTACGTAAAACAACACAGAGCTACTTAAAGCAACACAAAGCTACGTAAAACAACACAGAGCTACGTAAAGCAACACAGCAATGTAAATCAAGGAAGAGCTACGTAAAACAACACAGAGCTGCGTAAAGAAACACAAAGCAATGTAAAGCAACACAGAGCGACGTACTGTAAAGCAACACAGAGCTATGTAAAGCAACAACACGGAGCTACATACTGTAAAGCAACACAGAGCTATGTAAAGCAACAAAACAGAGCTACGTACTGTAAAGCAACACAGAGCTATGAAAAGCAACACAGAGCTACATAAAGCAGCACAGAGCTATGTAAAAGAACAATACAGAGCTACGTAAAGCAACACAGAGATACGTAAAACAACACAGAGCTATGTAAAACAACACAAGATATGTAAAACAACACAGTGCTACGTAAAGCAACACAGAGCTACGTAAAACAACACAGGGCTACGTAAAACAACAACACAGAGTTACGTAAAGCAACAACACAGAGCTATGTAAAGTGACAGAGCTACGCAAAGCAACACAGAGCTACATAAAGCAACACAGAGCTATGTAAAACAACACAGAGTTACATAAAAGGATTTAAAGTAAGTTGTCCTAGTGCAATGAAGTGCATTGTGTGCCACCTAGTGCAAACGGTGCAATAAAAAGGAAAGACAAAACATTACAGGACAGGTAAACAAAATAGCTCGGACCAGTGTGCATTCTGTATATAATACAGTGCAAAATGGATGACTGTAAACAGGGTTCTTGCAAACTTATATACTTATATTATAGCAGCAGTTGAATGAGGTATGAATGTGTTTTGCAAACCTGCAATTGAGTGAATGTGAGCCTTCGTAGGAGATAGAGATGCTGCTGGGCTTTCTTGGTGACGGAGTTGGTGTTGAGTGATCAGGTAAAGTTCAACTCGAGATGAACACCACTGTATTTGGTACTATTGATGATCTACATGGAGGTACTGTTGACGTTCAGTGGAGAATAGTCTCTCTGTGCTCTCCTAAAGTCAATAACCATCTCTCTAGTTTTGTCAATGTTCAGAGACATGTTTTTTGGCGCTACATCAGGCTGTTTGCCATTGCACCTCCTGTCTTTATGCTGACTCGTCATGCTATGCTTGACCCACCACATTTTAAAGATGTTAAAGAGTAAAGAGCTGAGCTGATTTTTCTGAATCATTCTTCTTTTTAGAACCCTAGCATTTTAGTGAAGTTACATTCACTAATTGTCACAGTAAACCTAGCTATGGAGATGCCACTACGTCCTTATGGAGAATATGGCAAATTTTGGGTTAAGGGGTTTCTTAATATGTTCCTGTCATCACTCAACCTTATCTCCAATGTAGGCAAGAAGCCTAGCACTTTCAGCCAATCCTTTGCATTTATTTACACACTTTAAGTAATGCTGGAGGGGGGCACGGTGGCTTAGTGGTTAGCACGTTCGCCTCACACCTCCAGGGTTGGTTCTTCCGGGTCTTCCGGTTTCCTCCCCGGTCCAAAGACATGCATGGTAGGATGATTGGCATCTCTGGAAAATTGTCCGTAGTGTGAGTGAATGAGAGTGTGTGTGTGCCCTGTGATGGGTTGCCACTCCGTCCTGGGTGTATCCTGCCTTGATGCCCAATGACGCCTGAGATAAGCACAGGCTCCCCAGTAGAAAATTAATGAATGAAAGTAATGCTGGATTTTTAATCTAATGCTCAATTTTGACATCATACATACATTTTATATATTTCCTGTATAGGCAATAAGGGTTTAGACTTAAAGAAGACCCTGGAAGCTAGGATGTCCTTGAATTTTACATATCCACATATTTCCAAAAATATGATTTTTTTAAAACACAAATGTAACAATTTAATTTAATATTCAAAACATTAAATAAAATAATCTCATAGTGAGTTGAGCACGTGTGACACAACAAACGGATTATTCTTTCTTTCTTTCTTTCTTTCTTTCTTTCTTTCTTTCTTTCTTTCTTTTAAATGTGAATGGTAACATGCTATGGCCCAAGCCTAATCAAAGTTCATGCAATTTTATGAGCCTGCTTTGTTCAAGATATTTCAGCTTACATTGTCTCACATGATAGGAAATTACATACTCCAATGAGCCATACATGTTAACTAAATTACAACTGTATTAATTATTTAACATTTAAAAATAATGGCAAATAAATACTTTGTAAAGATACTTTGTAATGCAATTTGTAAATTGAGACAAAATATTGTGTACTTTGGCATTTTTCCAAGCCAGGAAATAGGATTAAGGAACAGGATTGCTCCTAGTATGCAAAAATGACTGGGACTGGAAAGTCTGTGGCGATGTGGACATGCATTCTGACAAAGAGATCATAGAAAACCATCAACAGGTAAATGGAGAAAGTGGCAAAGTTACATGGGTGTCTTCCAGTGTCCAATTTGTTGAACTGATTAGTGTCCATTATACTTCATTGTATTGTCCCTTCTAGTCTTCATAAAGCTGTCTTCGTAGGCTGAGGAATTTTAGTGGACAGTCCGTTAACACTCACTGGGTCAGGATTAAAAATGCTGCAAACAAACCCAGGATCATACAGTTTCCTGTGTAGTGTGCTGTCCAGTGATGTAGTTTGGCTTCTTTTTTTTGTGAAATTTGACTCAAATATGCCCCCTTTAAAGCATTGTTGTTGGGGAAAACAAGTGCTCGACTATGGTAGAAGCTATTTCTGTGGCAGACGACTTGGATTGCTGAGTTATTCTCATTAAACCATTCAGTATTCTTCCTTCTAGAGAAGCTGCCACCTCAGCAACAGTTTTCTGGAGCACTGATTTTAGCTGCCAAAGTTGCTATGGATCATTAGGATCATTTCTGGATCATCATCGTTATCACTTCTGGGCACAGAAAGCATCTTTCAGCCCATTGAGCATGTTGAAGGTGAGAGTCTTTGTTCAAGTCAAGTGGATTTTATTGTCAATTCAACCATATATACCTGACGCAGTACACAGTGAAATGAAACAATATTCCTCCAGGGCCCTGGTGCTAAATAAATAAAACACCAAGCTACACAATTGGGGCTAAAGAGTTAGAAAAATTGCCAGCCCACCTGCCTGACTTGAAAAGACTAGTGGGCAGCACAGTATGTTTACTTTGTGTCTGTCTTGTGTACCGGAATTTAGGCTAGCAGATTCCAGTGTTCAGACTGGGTATACTCAAAGTGGTCTTGAACCATGAATCTCGTAGCTGGAACAGTGAGGTGGTTTAGGTCTTTGTTAATTTAGCAATTTGACTGTGAAAATAGTTTTTTTGTTCTTTTAAAATTTATGTTTCTGTTTATGTATTTTTATCTTTCCAGGTAGGCATTAAACAAGGAATATTCTTTTTCTAATAAACCCATGTTCGCTGATATTGATGCAAGATTGCATTAGTATAACATTGTCCATTGGGCCACAAATTAACTTGCTAACATTCGCTCAACCAACAAAACATAAAAAGGACCACTAAAAATAGATAGTTAGAAGCCAGGTAATTGTGTATTTTGTGATTTCTGAACCAGTGACTGGTTTAGTCTATGTCTATATCAGAATGATTGTGCTCAGACATTTTTACCGTTAGATTGATTTCATATACACTTTTATATTTATCACCAAATAGCTGTCAAATTCCTCTGCTGCCTCATCGACACTATGATGTCTGCTTGACTGTACTTGAATGTATGAACAGAGCCTGTCTTTGATAACAAACACTGGTCTTGCACTGAGTGTCAGTTTTGAGAATCAGATCTGCTACAGTAGTTGAGTCGGAGCCAGATTGAGGATAGTGTTGGTGAATGGACAGCCAGGCTAAAGGACAGCCAGGAGAGCCAAAGTCTGTATTCACCACAAGAACCTTGGACTTCTGGAAGAAGCCAGTCTACAATGCTAAATTCTGGTGGTGAGGCAGAGGGGATCGGTTTTAGAGACTTCCAGGAAGGACCACCTGATTTTTGGGATGTGGATTTTGAAGGTCACAATGAGGATGGTTTCTAGCTTTACTGTCTTTCTTCTCTTGAAAGAAGGGTTAATAAATGCACTGAGACGTTTGTCCAAAATTCCAGACAATATTAAATAGTCTACATGGATGTGTCTGTCAGCTGAAAGATGAGATTCTTTGAAAGCTTCAGGTACATGTTTGTTCTTTACCATAAGGTTGTATTTTCTCTTTAATATTTCTGTCATTGGACATTGCAACCTTTTGTAATGATCTATTTTTAATTTATTAGATCTTTGTTTTTCTGAGTCAGTCAGAGACTTGATTGCATAGATTGTATTTCTGCCCCATTAATCTTTCCTGGTCTCCTGTCAGGGTCAAATCTAAATTCATTTAGCATCGATGCAACAATTGGGATTTTTATCTGGGACTGTCTCTGAACTCTGACTTTTAGAACAACAGGATAGTGATCAGAAATACAGTTGTTCTGTATCTTGATTTTTTATACAATATTTTGTAACACGTTGGTCCAACATGGGTTTCTTGTATAAAGGCAATGTCGGCCTTAAGGTTACTGAGGTTGCCCAACAAGTTTGAAAACTTCTTTGCTAAATCCCTTTGGTAACCCCACATTTGTTAGACTGTATATTTATAATCACACCCTCCAGTGTTACCCACATTATTTGGTTCAATGCTGGTCCATAGGATTTACAGCAAAGTGATTGTGCTAACTATATTTAAAGCACAAAGGAAAGACAGAGGGAAACAGAAACGCAGCTCGATGCACACATCTTTGTGAGCCATTTGCATGAGGACTTTTCGCCGTTGTCCATGCTTTGGAATATGTGTTTCTAAACACAAAACAGTAATTTAAAAATTACTGTTTTATCCATCCATCCATCCATCCATCCATCCATCCATCCATCTTCTACCGCTTTACCCGGGGCCGGGTTCACGGGGGCAGCAGACTAAGCAGGGATGCCCAGACTTCCCTCTCCCCAGACACTTCCTCCAGCTCTTCCGGGGGAATACCCAGGCGTTCCCAGGCCAGCCGAGAGACATAGTCCCTCCAACGTGTCCTAGGTCTTCCCCTGGGCCTCGTCCCGGTTGGACATGCCCGGAACACCTCCCTAGGGAGGCGTCCAGGAGGCATCCGAAACAGATGCCCAAGCCACCTCAACTGACTCCTCTCGATGTGGAGCAGCAGCGGCTCTGAGCTCCTCCCGAGTGACCGAGCTCCTCACCCTATCTCTAAGGGAGCGCCCAGCCACCCTACAGAGGAAACTCATTTCAGCCGCCTGTATCCGGGATCTTGTCCTTTTGGTCATGACCCAAAGCTCATGACCATAGGTGAGGGTAGGAACGTAGATCGACTGGTAAATAGACTTCACCACAACAGACCGGTATATTGACTGCATCACTGCAGAAGATACACCGATCCGCCTGTCGATCTCCCGCTCCATCCTTCCCTCACTCGTGAACAAGACCCCAAGATACTTAAACTCTTCCACTTAATACTTAAACTCTTAAACTCTTCCACTTGAGGCAGGAGCTCTCCGCCAACCTGAAGGGGACAAGCCACCCTTTTCCGGCTGAGATCCATGGCCACGGGCTTGGAGGTGTTGATTCTCATCCCTGCCGCTTCACACTTGGCTGCAAACCGTCCCAGTGCACACTGAAGGTCCTGATTTGAGGAAGCCAACAGGACAACATCATCTGCAAAAAGCAGAGATGATATCCTGTGGTCCACAAAATGGACTCCCTTCGGCCCCTGACCGGACAGCCCTTAGCAGAGGGCCCCGGACCCCATACTCCCAGAGCACCCCCCACAGGTCACCACGAGGGACACAGTCGAATGCCTTCTCCAAATCCACAAAGCACATGTGGACAGGTTGGGCAAACTCCCATGCACCCTCCAGCAACCTGGCGAGGGTATAGAGATGGTCCAGTGTTCCACGACCGGGACGAAACCTGCATTGTTCCTCCTGAATCCAAGGTTCGACTATCGGCCGAATTCTCCTCTCCAGTACCCTGGCATAGACTTTTCCGGGGAGGCTGAGGAGTGTGATCCCCCTGTAGTTGGAAGACACACTCCGGTCCCCCTTCTTAAACAGAGGGACCATCACCCCAGTCTGCCAGTCCAGAGGCACTGTCCCCAGCCGCCACGTGATGTTGCAGAGGCATGTCAACCAAGACAGCCCCACAACATCCAGAGACTTGAGGTACTCGGGGCGGATCTCGTCCACCCCTGGTGCCTTGCCGCTGAAGAGCTTCTCAACTACCACAGTGACCTCAGCTTGGGGGATCAACGAGTCCACAACCGAGCCCTCGGCCTCTGCTTCCTCAGTGGAAGACATGTCGGTGGGGTTGAGGAGATCCTCGAAGTACTCCTTCCACCATCCGAGAATGTCCCCAATAATAGTCAGCAGATTCCTACTACCACTGCAAACAGTGTGTGCAGGGCACTGCTTTCGACTCCTGAGACACCAGACAGTTTGCCAGAATTTCTTCGAGGCCAACCGATAGTCCTTCTCCATGGCCTCAAGTTTTCGCCTCCACAACCACCCGGGCTGAAGCTCGCTTGGCCCTCCGGTACCTATCAGCTGCCTCCAGAGTCCCCCGAGCCAACCAGGCTCGATAGGACTCCTTCTTCAGCTTGACGGCATCCCTTACTTCCGGGGTCCACCACCGGGTACGGGGATTGCTTACCTTACGGCCACATCTCCGAGCAGTTGCGTCGACAATGGAGGTGGAGAACATGGTCCACTCGGACTCAATGTCTCCAACCTCCATTGGGATCTGGTTGAAGCTCTGCCGGAGGTGGGAGTTGAAGATCTTTCTGACCGGAGACTCTGCCAAACGTTCCCAGCAGACCCTCACAGTACGTTTGGGTCTGCCAAGTCTGTCCAACTTCCTCCCCTGCCATCGGATCCAAGTCACCACCAGGTGGTGATCAGTTGACAGCTCCGCCCCTCTCTTTACCAGAGTGTCCAAGACATACGGCCGGAGGTCAGATGAAACAACCACAAAGTCGATCATCGACCTCCGACCTAGGGTGTCCTGGTGCCATGTGTACTGATGGACACCCTTATGCTTGAACATGGTGTTCATTATGGACAAACTGTGACTAGCACAGAAGTCCAAAAACAGAACACCACTCGGGTTCAGGTCGGGGGGGCCGTTCCTCCCAATCACGCCCCTCCAGGCATCACTGTCGCTGCCCACGTGAGCATTGAAGTCCCCCAGTAGAACGATGGAGTCCCCGGTCGGAGCACTTTCCAGCACCCCTCCCAGAGACACCAAGAAGGTCGGGTACTCTACACTGCCATTTGACCCATAAGCACAAATAACTGTGAGAGACCTATCCCCGACCCGAAGGACCAAGGAAACGACCCTCTCGTTCACCGGAGTGAACTCCAACACATGGTGACTGAGATGGGGGGCTATGAGCAAGCCCACACCAGCCCGCCTCCTCTCACCACGGGCAACTCCAGAGTAGTAGAGAGTCCAGCCTCTCTCTAGGAGTTGGGTTCCAGAGCCCAAGCTGTGCGTGGAGGTGAGCCCAACTATCTCTAGTCGGTATCTCTCAGCCTCCTGCACCAGCTCAGGCTCCTTCCCCCCCAGCAAGGTGACATTCCATGCCATTCCAGATTACGTGTCCGGGGATTGGGTTGCCGAGGCCCCTGCCTTCGACTGCCACCCAATCCACAATGCACCGACCCCTTACAGTTCCTCGTGCAGGTGGTGGGCCCACGGGAGATTGGCCCCACGTCGCTCCTTCAGGCTGAGCCTGGCCGGGCCCCGTGGGGAAAGACCTGACCACCAGGCGCTCGCATGCGAGCCCCAACCCCGGGCCTGGCTCCAGGGTGGGACCCCGGTTGCGCCATACCAGGCGACGTCACGGACCTTGATATTGAGTTCTTCATAAGGGGCTTTTTGAAACGCTCTTTGTCTGGCCTGTCACCTAGGTCCTGTTTGCCTTGGGAGACCCTACCAGGGGCAAAAAGCCCCAGACAACATAGCTCCTAGGATCATTCAGGCACGCAAACCTCTCCACCACAATAAGGTGGTGGTTCAAGGAGGAGATTATTACTGTTTTAATAATTGAAAAATTGTTTTCAAATCTAGCAGGAACATGCAGGATAAATATAGTGCAAACATGTTAAATACAGCAAGTAGAATAAATGCTACTAGAAGTCTTATGTGCGCTATATGCACAAATTTGTGCTTGCTTTGAGCTCCGTATGTAAAGTTCAAGTTTAGGCAAAAATATATTTTTACTTGATCACATTTAATTCTGTAGCACGTGACCTCAAAGCAGCTGCTGCTTACAGCATGTGGGACATAAACACAGTCTAATGCAAAATCAGTTTTCTTATCTTCTAAGTCTTTGCTTAAAACTCCCAACCTGATTCTCAATACAGATAGTTAAACATCCTTAGCCAAGCCCACATACATTTGCAAAGACATGAATAAGAAATGTTGTCAGCCTGCTTATGCATAGTCAAATCTAACCTATGTGAAATAGAAACTCTGGATTCACTGGAAATGGAAAATGATGTTTAACACCCCTCTGGTACACAGAGTAGAGATCCTCTACTGAAGTTACAATAAATGTGAAAATTTTTTTTCTAAATGTACTTATTTTTTGTAAATGCATTTTAAAGACATACTGCCATATCTATTTACACTTTAACCCCCAGTGTGCAAACCAAAGCTACACCTATGCCTATTTTCAAACTTTGCATGCGCAAAGCCTAGTAAAATATAACCTAGGTGAAAATGAATTTGCTGTTCAGAATTTTTTTGTATTAGATTTTATTTTTATTATTATTATTATTATTATTATTATTATTATTATTATTATTATTATTATTATTATTATTGCTATTAATAATAATAATAGCAATAATAGTAATAATAATAATAATAATAATAATAATAATAATAATAATAATAATAATAATTATTATTATTATTATTATTATTATTATTATTATTATTATTATTGTCTTTCTCTTGTAGTGATGTAGTAACGGAGAGACAGGAAATATAAGAAGTGTCAGTCATTTGTGTGTATTTAGTACCTTTGGCTTAAATAGCTACAAATTCCCTGAGGATCTCAATAACTTATTCTGATATTGTTATTTATTAGTACACTTATATTAGGAGTGGAGAAGTTCTATATTGTATACTCCTTAATTCTCTCTCTCTCTCTCTCTCTCTCTCTCTCTCTCTCTCTCTCTCTCTCTCTCTCTCTCTCTCTCTCTCTCTCTCTCTCTCTCTCTCTCTCTCACACACACACACACACACACACACACACACACACACACACACACACACACACACACACACACACACACACACACACACACACACACTGACACACATGTAAGAACTTGCCAGAGATGAACACAAACATGTTTATATGTTTATTCATACATGTTTATGCACTTAATTTTGTTCACAAGAAATTGATGTGCATATTCTCTTATAGAGTAAAACATTTAGAAACTTTAACCAGCTATAAACTAAATATATAAAGAGCCTTCACTGTAATTTAAGATCTAATCTAAAAAGCTCTATCACTAAGTCATGTTACACACATTAATCTATAACTATACAATAATTAACATTATCTTTAAGTGTTTTGTTTATATTATAAATATAATTCTAGCACAATTCAAACACATCTAAAAAAATTTAAATATATTTTCTTCTGCATAGACACATTTGACAATAACCAAGAGAATGATTTTTGTTTTGAGGTAAAGTCATCTATTTGATAACATATAAGAGACTAAATAGAGATTCTCACATGGTTCATTTACACATCAGTTTTAGGCATTTGTCAAGTTTCTTCTAAAATTCATTAGGAGACATTAATTGAGATAAAAAAGAAGACGTAAAGTCTGAAAACAGACGGAAATCTCTGCATTCAGCAGGATTGGAACCTTAATCCCCTAAACACAACACAAATAATGTACACTTTGTATACAGCATACAATCATTGTCTAAATGAGAGAAAAGACTTTGAAATTTGTAATGAATTTGAGTAAATATGTAATGATTACGAGTCAGTGTTGGAGTATTTATTTTAAGTTAACATGCGTATTGTAAGTCCTGAAATTTCCTTGAAACTGTTGGGGAATTCATCAATAAACTCCACTCTCTTTGTATGTATGCGCAGAACCTGCCTTTGATAGCAAACAGTGGCCTTACCGAAGTTACTTAAAACTAAGGCTTCTAGCTCATTTAGAGCCAGACTGAAGATAAATTTGGTGAGTGGACACCCAGGCTTCAACAGTCTGAGTTCAGAAGATTCTTGTTCTTTAGAGAGCAAGTAATCCAGCATGTCTAACTCCAGTGTGAAGACAGAAGAGATATGTTTTAGCTTCGTCATCTCAAGATGTAGCATCTTGAGTTTTGTTGCAAGGAAAGACCACTTGATTTTCTGTGGGTCTGTCTCAAATGCCACAGTGATAAATGGATCAAGATTTGTCTCTAACTTTCTCTTGAAAGAAGGGGAAATGGACTCACTGAGACGCTTTGCTAAAATCTGTGAGAATATCAAATACTTAACATTAAATCTGCGGATGTCTCCTACATCTTTGTTCTTTATCATTGTATTGTATTCAGTTTTTAAGGTTTCAGACAGTCGACAGCTATGCTTTTTATAGTATTTCACATTATTATCAAGTGAGTGCTCTTCTAAGTCAGTCAAAGACTTAATGGCACTCAGTATTTCTGCCCCACTAATCTTCCCTGGTCTTCTGTCAGGTATGTATGTAAAAGGCTTAGGCAACGCTGAGGCAACTTCTGGGAGGATTGTTTTAGGTCTGCGCTGAACTGTAAGTTCTAGTATGAGAGGATAATGATCAGAAAGACTCTGTTCATTTTTATTGTTATTGAGTGCTACATTAATATTAGACACTCGTCCCGTTTTGTGATCTGGAAGGAAAAACATGTCTAACCTGGAGTAACTATCATTCTGACATCTTGTAAAGCCTTCATCAGTGGGGCGTTTGTATGACCAGATGTCTCTGAGATTGAGAGAAACTGTAAAATCTTCTAAACAATCTCTCAGTGGTGAAGGCTTTGCTACGGAATTTGATCTCCGATCAAAGCTGGGATGTAAAACTGTGTTGAAATCACCTCCAACCACTAGCACACCTTCAGCTGTTTCCCTTAAATACTCTTTCAGTCTACCCAAGACATTTCTGTCTGCTTTATGATTGTACACATTAACCAGTGTGTATAGTTCACCAGATATTTTACAGAAGAGCACAATGTAACCTCCACTATAATCCTCATCATGACATATGTACTCAAACGGTACACTGTCTCTTATCAGTATAGCGACTCCCTTGCTGCGAGAGCTGTGCACAGTGAAGTAGGAACTCCAGCCTGGAACATTTTCCAAGATTTGGTAATTGTTTGTCCCAACATGTGTCTCTTGTATAAAGGCAACATCAGCATGAAGGTTTCTAAGGTTGTCCAACAATTTTGAGAACTTTTGTGGTGACTTAGTGGTATCTTTAATACCATTTGTGTTCCAGGAGACAAAACGGACACTTGATTGTGCCATTATTAATGACCTTCTGTAAATAAAATACACATACAATTGTTATTAAACACAATCTCTCTCTCTCTCTCTCTCTCTCTCTCTCTCTCTCTCTCTCTCTCTCTCTCTCTCTCTGTCTCTCTCTCTCGCTCTCTCTTTACCTTTTCCTTTCTTTCTGTAATTTGTGCAAGAAACTAATCGAGCAATCTTTGATATGTAACTAAAAATAAAAACAACACTATACAGATTTCTGCTTGCAATGTCCTTATTGCTGATTGAACATTTGTAAAAGTAAAATAAAATACACAAAACAAAACAGAATTATATATTATATATTTCTGGTCTGTGTTGTATGTAAAATTATCTTCAATCCTAAAAAAAAAAATCCCCAAATAACTATATTATACAGATATATTAGACAGATTACCTTGTCGGAAATGTACTTTTGGCTCAGCAGTCAGCTGGTGGTACAAATGTAAGAAATAAAGAAGTACATATTTAATCAATTATGAAATGCGGCTTCAGTTAAGTCTTTATGCTATACATACTATTGTACATAGTGGAAATATTGTGCAAAACATAATCAGAACATTTGTTTGGTAAGACTTTTTATGGCACAAAATTCTATAAAGGAATATAGTTTGCGATTGCATTTATTTATTTTATTTGCTAATGTTTCAGCTTATAATAAAAGAACACACTTGTGATTTGTCAAAATTCAAATACCACAACATCAGGATGACTTAACCCTTGTATGTTGTTTGTATTTTTGTTACTCAGCATGGGGTTCAGACACACAACTTAGTTTATTAATTATCTTGGGTTTGGCCAGTTTAGTGTTTAATAAAGCTGATGTTGCTGCTTTTATTCATTAGTGTTCTGCTTGTGATTGCAACCATTAAAGATGCTACTGACTATCATGCAATAATGAAAAAGTTTAGATTTGTTTTTTTTTTGTTTTTTTGAGAATTAAGGTTCATGTAGTTCATTTTAATCTAGTTTTATTAAACTGTACTTCTGAAACAAGACATTTGCTAGTTAAATTTATTTAAGAATAATCCTTGATACTGTGCAAATCATACTCAAACTATTCTTAGATAAATTTACTAAAAATTTGCACATGGAAAAGTTTTCCAACCATTTAAGAAATGTCGTGTGTAATAGTAGGTCCTTTATGATAAATAAAGCTACTGTGACAAAGCAAAGCAAATGATGTTATGTTGCTTTGGAAATAAAAATGAATAGAAGATGATTCAATGTTTTTAATAATATTAGAATTTTAATAAAAAACTAACACAAATTTGAACACATGTAATGTGCACTAATTAAAACAACAATTTAAAACTAAAATCAGTATCTGAGAAAAACTTATTCACAAAAATACACATGAACATATTCATACATTTACTTAAACTGTCCTCGGAGCATTTATTGTTATTGTGTTAGTCTTCTGCTTTTAGGTAAAACAACATATTATAAAATAATGATGCCATATCATCTAAGAAAATTTGAAAATATGGTGTATAAAAACTTACCTTGTTTACTTGGCTGTTTGCAGAAGTGAAGTTCCACAATTTAGAGAAACTTGTAAACTTTACAGGGGAAGAAAACAAAAACATCACGAGTACTGAAAATATCTCGTTTGTAAAGTTTACAGCAAAAGGTGCTTATTATGGGATGAAAGAGATTTTTCCTCCTTCTTATGATGCAAGAGAAATGAAAGTGAAAAACAGAAAGCAGATGGATGTAAATGTATACGTTTGTGCATACATTTGAATGAGCACATATCTGTTTCCATATCATTTAACCCTCTTAAGACCTAAACTTCCTCAGATTCAGATAGTTACTCATAGTTAATAGTAAAAGAAAAGTGCAAGACAATGTATGTTTGCTGAACCTTCCTGCATGTTCTTGCTGTTATTTAAGAGTTTTCATGCATTCTTGTACTTTCAGATCTTGCCTTGACTTCCATATTTCCCCTTAAGTACCATTTTTATCAGTGAAAATTGTGAGTGGAAGCATTTGATATGTTTTTATAGCCTTTCACTGCATTAAGTTAGCTTCATATTTAAATCCTCAGTCAGCTGTTTAAAGGAGCACCTGGTGACAACAGTATAAGAAGTATTGAGACTTCAAAACAGAGGGTGTATCTCTAGAGCCCTTGTGTGTGTATAGGTGGATGGAGGACTCGGGTGTCAGGTGACCAGTTTATCCCAAAACCTCTTCATTGCCTCTCCACACACTCGTCAACGTCACAGTGTGTAAACATTAAACATTTGTGTATAATAATATAATCCATAATTAGCAATAATGAATTTTTTGGTTCATGAAACAAAACGTTAGTGTGTATTAACATTTAAATTAAATGATTGTAAAATATATATTTGGCGATCATAAGGGTGAAACTCACCCTTAGTGTAGTGTGATGTAATCTCTCTTTATAAGTCTTACCTAAAAACAGACAACTTGAAGCAAGTTTTTTGTTCTTTTGCTGGTTGATCACTTGTTTCAGGTTCTAACCACTGTTAAATAAAAATGACCAATGTAAGTTAATGGTTTTGCTTAGCTGTTGGAACTTTACCCTGACTTCTTTAGGCTAATGTCTGCATTAATATTTTATATCAAGTATATTAATATTCTATTATCTGTCAATACTATTCAGTGTATATATTTATTTTACCATGTAGTTAAAAATAGCATATTGTAAAAACGTGTAAACTATTTTTTTGGACCTCCATGAATTTAAAATAAATTAATTGATTTAATGTTTCTCTCTATTGTGTGCTGTTGTATTTTTAAAAGCAACGAAAGCTCATTATTTAAAATGACCACTAAAAAAACTAAAATTTGGAAAATGCTAAAAAATGTGTGTAAATTAAAAAGTAAATGTCCAGTTCATGCACCATGGCCTTCGATAATCCCTTAATACCATGTGTTCTTATATTTCTTTTTTAAAGAAATATTACAATGTTATTATGCAGTTTAAATTTTTAGGAACTTACCTTGTGTCCTCAGATGCTGGCAGAAAATAAAGAAGTGTTTCAGAATCAAATCACATTCATAAAACATGTCACAGGCATTTTGTAACTTTTGGTTAAATGTCTATAGTGATTTCTTCTTGTAATCTATGGCAAAAAAAAAAAAACAGACTTTTGGCTGAAGAAAAAAGAAAAAACTGCTGAATGTAAGCATAGACATACATTTGACTTAAACCCAAACTTGCCTGGTAATATGTGTTTGTTTAAATGACAAAAACCTGATTTTTAGAAGTAAAAATATTACAGACTAATATTATTTCTATTTGCTATTTTCATTTTTTGCTATTTCATAATGTGTTCCATAAATATAACAGTAACTCTATTAGTAATTTATTTTCCTATAACAGTACATTCCAATATCAGTTATGCTGTTTTTATACTGTATAAAATTTCTGCAACATAACTACATCTTTCTGTCTGCATATGTTAGTATAAGTATTTTATAAATATAATTAAGTGTACACTGTCTCCTTTTTGTATAAATATTACATATTAATGTTATTATGTAGAACTTACCTTGTGCACGTAGCACAAAATGAAGAAATGAAATAGATGAAGAATCTGTAGTGGTGTAGAAGGTGCTGTAATTATTTGGTACAATGCTGGTCCATAGGATTTACAGCAAAGTGATTGTGCTATGTAACTTCATTTAAGGCACAAAGCAAAAGACAGAGGGAAAGAAAAACGCAGCTTGATGTACACATCTTTGTGAGCCATTTGCATGAGGACTTGCGTATTTCCGCCATTGTCCATGCATTTTTTTTAACCCTTTTAAGATCTAAACGTAAGTCTGCTTGGGAATATGTGTTTCCAAACACATTTATTTGCAAATCTAGCAAGAACATGCAACATGTTAAATACAGAAAGTATAAAGAAATAAAGAAAGAATAAATGCTACTGTAAATCTCATGTCTGTTATACAGTATGCACATACTGTATATGTGCTTGTTTTTATGAGCTTCATATGTAAAGTTCAAGTTTAGAAGGCAAAAATATAGCTTTGCTTGATCACATTTAATTCTCTTGCACTTGACCTCCAAGCAGCTGCTGCTTATAGCATGTGGAACATAAACACAGTCTGATGCAAATGTCCAAAATCAGTTTTCTTATCTTGTAAGTCTTTGCTTAAAACTCACAACCTGATTGTCAATACAGATAGTTAAACATCCTTAGCCCAGCCCACATACATTTGCAAAGACATGAATAAGAAATGTCGTCAGCCTGCTTATGCATAGTCAAATCTAACCTATGTGAAATAGAAACTCTGGATTCACTGGAAATAGAAACTCTGGATTCACTGGAAATAGAAAATGGTGTTTAACACCACTCTGGGCCAAGAGTACCTGAAGTTACAATAAATGTGTATAAAGTTTAGTTACTGGTGTACATTTATTATTCATTCATTTTCTACTGCTCATCCGAACTCCTCTGGTCATGGGGAGCCTGGCGTCATCGGGCATCAAGGCAAGATACACCCTGGACGGAGTGCCAACCCATCGCAGGGCACTCTCACACTCTCTCTACATTTATTATGCCCTTGTCATTTTATTATATTAAACAATCATTTGATCAAATGTAACCATTTTTTCAAAATTTACTTATTTTTGTAAATGCAATTTAAAGGCATACAGCCATATCTATACTTTAACCTTCCAGTGTGCAAACCAAAGCTACACCTATGCCTTTTTTCAAACTTTGTATGCGCAAAGCCTGCATTCATTTGCAATTATATGAATAAGAAATGGCTTGACCTTTTTTTGCCTAGTAAAATTGGGTACAAAAAGAAAGTATATTTATTTTATTGGTAATATTGAAATGTCTCATGGAAATAGTAATGCTAATATTTTTCACTATTTATTTATTTATTTATTTATTTATTTATTTATTTATTTATAATAATAGTAATAATAATAACAACAACAACAACTATTTCTATTTAACAATAGATGAAATACTATAGCTCTAAGTATCAGTACTATATTTCTCTAGTCAAAATGAAAAACTGTAGTAGATTAAAGTGAACTAAACCTGGTCACCTAACCAACTAAAATGCTTCTCAGAGCATGCTTGGTTTCATTCTAATCCATATTTCATGGTGAACAATGTGGTGACATCATAAAGATCATAACGATTTATGAAACAACATTGACAGTATATAGTTTTATATAGTACAATGCTTCCACTTTGACATACTGAGACTACTTGTTGTGTTTTGGTGTTTGTTCCCACCAACTGTATCTCAGGTACAAAACGAACATACAGTATGTTTTGGGGAGGGGGGTTTCAGTCGATCGTTATCTATATTGTGTCTCTTCTATTTAGTATTATGGTCATAAGACACATCAAATTAGGCCCAGGGGTATAAAACGTATGCATTGTACACTACATTGAAGGTTTATCATCATGTATCCCAAGGCCCATACCATTTGAGACACTTTAGATCATGTATCTTAGGGCCTTTACCATTAGGCGCTTTTAAATTATTTTACCATCTATGCATCTTATGTATGTGATGTAGTACTCTAAGGTTGGGTAAGTTATCTTCACTTTTTATTTTGTGTATACATTGTATTTATATTTGTATTCAATAAAGCAGGTAATTGATTAACTTTGTTACTTGTTCGAAATTATTTGTGCATTAATCATGTTTCAAAGACTACCTCTGACTAAACTTGCAAGAACTAGCCTCGTATATCTAATAAAGTAAAAACCTCTGACAAGTATAATGTAAAAGCCAAGTCTCACATGGCACTAGACACCTCAGAGTTAATCATATACTTTAATTAGGTATATTCTTAATTAGGCTAAAAAATCTGTTGACTTACAGTCAACGTAAGTCTCATCGTAACACTGCTATTATTATACTTCTAGTACTGACTAGAAGAGTTAAAAAATATTTGTTTCCATCTTTGGTTGTAGATGAGCAGACGAACTAAGTTAATTTCAGGATTTAAATTTTTTTTATTTCATTTTAAAGACTTTGAAGAGCAAACGTTATCTCCACCTTATTCTGAATTAAATAGACAATGACGTATTAAATGGATGGAGCTTATACTCTAACATTTCCTTGCAGAGACTTGTCTTTCTCTTGGAGTGATGTAGTAATGGGGAGACAGCAAATATAAGTAGTGTCAGTCAACTGTGTGTATTTAGTACTATTCTGCACACCCTGGGATTAAATAGCTACAAATTCCCTGAGGAGATCAATAAAGTATTCTGATACTGTTATTTATTAGTACCCTTATATTAGGAGTGGAGAAGTTCTATATTGTATACTCCTTAATTCTCTCTCTCTCTCTCTCTCTCTCTCTCTCTCTCTCTCTCTCTCTCACACACACACACACACACACACACACACACACACACACACACACACACACACACACACACACACACACACACACACACACACACACACACACACATGTAAGAACTTGCCAGAGATGAACACAAACATGTTTATATGTTTATTCATACATGTTAATGCACTTAATTTTGTTCACAAGAAATTGATGTGCATATTCTCTTATAGAGTAAAATATTTAGAAACCTTAACCAGCTATAAACTAAATATATAAAGAGCCTCCAATGTAATCTAAGATCTATTCTAGAAAGCTCTATCACAGAGTCATGTTACACACATTAATCTATAACTATACAATAATTACCATTATCTTTAAGTGTTTTGTTTATATTATAAATACAATTCTAACAACTCAAACACATCTAAAAAAAATTCTAATATATTTTCTTAGCATAGACACATTTGACAATAACAAAGAGAATGATTTTTGTTTTGAGGTAAAGTCATCTTTTTGATATCATATAAGAGACTAAATAGAGATTCTCACATGGTTCATTTACACATCAGTTTTAGGCATTTGTCAAGTTTCTCCTAAAATTCATTAGGAGACATTAATTGAGATAAAAAGGAGACATAAAGTCTGAAAACAGAGGAAAACCTTTGCCATCAGCAGGATTGGAACCTAAATCCACTAAACACAACACAAACAATGTACACTTTGTATACAGCATACAATCATTGTCTAAACGAGAGAAAAGACTTTGTGATTTGTAATGAATTTGAGTAAAATATGTAATGAGTATGAGTCAGTGTTGGAGTATTTATTTTAAGTTAACATGCGTATTGTAAGTCCTGAAATTTCCTTGAAACTGTTGGAGAAAACATCCACAAACTCCGGTGTGACTGCCGTTGTATGTATGCGCAGAACCTGTCTTTGATAGGAAACAGTGGCCTTACAGAAGTTTAATAAAACTAAGGCTTCTAGCTCATTTAGAGCCAGACTGAAGATAAATTTGGTGAGTGGACACCCAGGCTTCAACAGTCTGAGTTCAGAAGAGTCTTGTTCTCTAGAGAGCAAGTAATCCAGCATGTCTAACTCCAGTGTGAAGACAGAAGAAATCTTATTTTGCTTCGTCACCTCAAGATGTAGCTTCTTAAGTTTTTTCTCAAGGAAAGACCACTTGATTTTCTGTGGGCCTGTCTCAAATGTCACAGTGATAAATGGATCAAGATTTGTCTCTATCTTTTCCTTGAAAGAAGGGGAAATGGACTCACTGAGACGCTTTGCTAAAATCTGTGAGAATATCAAATACTTAACATTAAAGCTGCAGATTTCTCCTACATCTTTGTTCTTTATCAGTGTATTGTATTCAGTTTTTAAGGTTTCAGACAGTTGACATTGATGCTTTTTATAGTATTTCACATCATTATCAAGTGAGTGCTCTCCTACGTCAGTCAAAGACTTAATGGCACTCAGTATTTCTGCCCCACTAATCTTCCCTGGTCTTCTGTCAGGTATGTATGTAAAAGGCTTAGGCAACGCTGAGGCAACTTCTGGGAGGATTGTTTTAGGTCTGCGCTGAACTGTGAGTTCTAGTATAAGAGGATAATGATCAGAAAGACCCTGTACTTCAGCTTCTTTGTGTGCTACATTAATATTTGACACTCGTCTCATTTTGTTATCTGGAAGGAAAAACATGTCTAACCTGGAGTAACTAGCATTCTGACATCTTGTAAAGCCTTCATCAGTAGGGTGTTTGTATGACCAGATGTCTCTGAGTTTAAGAGAAACTGTAAAATCTTCTAAAAAAGCTCTCAGGGGTGAACGTGTTGCTTCAGAATTTAATCTTTGATCAAAGCGGGGATGTAAAACTGTGTTGAAATCACCTCCAACCACTAGCACACCTTCAGCTGTTTCCATCAAATACTCTTTCAGTCTACCCAAGACATTTCTGTCTGCTTTATGATTGTACACATTAACCAGTGTGTATAGTTCACCATATAGTTTACAGAAGAGCACAATGTAACCTCCACTATAATCCTCATCATGACATATATACTCAAACACTACACTGTCTCTTATCAGTATAGCGACTCCTTTGCTGCGAGAGCTGTGCACAGTGAAGTAGGATCTCCAGCCTGGAACATCTTCCAAGATTTGGTAATTCTTTGTCCCAACATGTGTCTCTTGTATAAAGGCAACATCAGCTTGAAGGTTGCTAAGGCTGTTCAACAATTTTGAGAACTTTTGTCGTGACCTAGTGGTATCTTTAATACCGTTTGTGTTCCAGGAGACAAAACGGACACTTGATTGTGCCATTATTAATGACCTTCTGTAAATAAAGATACACATACAATTATTATTAAACACAATCTCTCTCTCTCTCTCTCTCTCTCTCTCTCTCTCTCTCTCTCCCTCTCTCTTTTTATTCTTCTCCTTTTTCCTTTTTTCCTGTAATTGTGTTTTGTGCAAGAAACTAATCGAGCAATCTTACATATGAAACTCAAAATAAATACTACATTATACAGATGTTTGCTTGCAATGTCCTTATTGCTGATTGAACTTTTGTAAAAGTAAAATAAAATACACAAAATCAAAGACAATTATATATTATATATTTCTGGTCTGTGTTGTATGTTAAAATTATCCTCAATGCTTAAAATAAAATCCCCAAATAACTATATTATACAGATATATTAGACAGATTACCTTGTTGGAAATGTACTTTGGGCTCAGCAGTCAGCTGGTGGTACAAATGTAAGAAATAAAGAAGTACATATTTAATCAATTATGAAATGCGGCTTCAGTTAAGTCTTTATACTATACATATTATTGTACATAGTGGAAATATTGTGCAAAACATAATCAGAACATTTGTTTGGTAAGACTTTTTATGGCACAAAATTCTATAAAGGAATATAGTTTGCGATTGCATTTATTTATTTTATTTGCTAATGTTTCAGCTTATAATAAAAGAACACACTTGTGATTTGTCAAAAATCAAATACCACAACATCAGGATGACTTAACCCTTGTATGTTGTTTGTATTTTTGTTACTCATCATGGGGTTCAGACACACAACTTAGTTTATAAATTATCTTGGGTTTGGCCAGTTTAGTGTTTAATAAAGCTGATGTTGCTGCTTTTATTCATTAGTGTTCTGCTTGTGATTACAACTATTAAAGATGCTCCTGACTATCATGCAATAATGAAAATGTTTAGCTTAGTTTTATTTATTTTTTGAGAATTAAGGTTCATGTAGTTCATTTTCATCTAGTTTGATTAAACTGTACTTCTGAAACAAGACAGTTGCTAGTTACATTTATTTAAGAATAATCCTTGATACTGTGCAAATCATACTCAAACTATGCTTAGATAAATTTACTAAAAATGTGCACATGAAAAAGTTTTCCAACCATTTAAGAAATGTTACACACGATGTAATCGTGTGTAATAGAAGGTCCTTTATGATAACTAAAGCTACTGTGACAAAGCAAAGCAAATGATGTTATGTTGCTTTGGAAATAAAAATGAATAGAAGATGATTCAATGTTTTTAATAATATTAGAATTTTAATAAAATACTAAAACAAATTTGAACATATGTAATGTGCACTAATTAAAACAACAATTTAAAACTAAAATCAGTATCTGAGAAAAACTTATCATTCACAAAAATACACATGAACATACTCATACATTTACTTAAACTGTCCTCCGTGCATTTATTGTTATTGTTTTAGTCTTCTGCTTTTAGGTAAAACAACATATTATAAAATAATGATGTCATATCATCTAAGAAAATTTGAAAATATGGTGTATAAAAACTTACCTTGTTTACTTGGCTGTTTGCAGAAGTGAAGTTCCACAATTTAGAGAAACTTGTAAACTTTACAGGGGAAGAAAACAAAAACATCACAAGTACTGAAAATATCTTGTTTCTAAAGTTTACAGCAAAAGGCACTTATTATGGGATGAAAGAGATTTTTCCTCCTTTTTATGGTGCAAGAGAAATGAAAGTGAAAAACAGAAAGCAGATGGATGTAAATGTATACGTTTGTGCATACATTTGAATGAGCACATATCTGTTTCCATATCATTTAACCCTCTTAAGACCTAAACTTGCTCAGATTCAGATAGTTACTCATAGTTAATAGTAAAAGAAAAGTGCAAGACAACATATGTTTGCTGAACCTTCCTGCATGTTCTTGCTGTTATTTAAGAGTTTTCATGCATTCTTGTACTTTCAGATCTTGCCTTGACTTCCATATTTTCCCTTAAGTACCATTTTTATCAGTGAAAATTGTGAGTGGAAGCATTTGATGTGTTTTTATAGTCTTTCACTGCATTAAGTTAGCTTCATATTTAAATCCTCAGTCAGCTGTTTAAAGGAGCACCTGGTGACAACAGTATAAGAAGTATTGAGACTTCAAAACTGAGGGTGTATCTCTAGAGCCCTTGTGTGTGTATAGGTGGATGGAGGACTTGGGTGTCAGGTTACCATTTTATCCCAAAACCTCTTCATTGCCTCTCCACACACTCGTCAAAGTCACAGTGTGTAAACATTAAACATTTGTGTATAATAATATAATCCATAATTAGCCAAAATAACTTTTTTGGTTCATGAAAAAAAACGTTAGTGTGCTTTAACATTTAAATTAAATGATTGTAAAATATATATTTGGCACACTGTGTAGTGTGATGTAATCTCTCTTTATAAGTCTTACCTAAAAACAGAAAACTTGAAGCCAGTTTCTTGTTCTTTTGCTGGTTGATCACTTGTTTCAGGTATAACCACTGTTAAATAAAAATGACCCATTTAGATTAATGGTTTTCCTTAGCTGTTGGAACTTTACCCTGACTTCTTTTGGCTAATGGCTGCATTAATATTTTATATTAAGTACATTAATATTCTTTTAGTCTATTCAGTGTAGATATTTATTTTACCATGTAGTTAACAATACCATATAGTAAAAACGTGTAAACTATTTTTTTGGACCTCCATGAATTTAAAATCAATTAATTGATTTAATGTTTCTCTCTATTGTGTGCTGTTGTATTTTTAAAAGCAAAGAAAGCTAATTATTTAAAATGACCACTAAAAAAACTAAAATTTGGAAAATGCTAAAAAATGTGTATAAATTAAAAAGTAAATGTCCAGTTCATGCACCATGGCCTTCGATAATCCCTTAATACCCTGTGTTCTTATATTTCTTTTTTAAAGAAATATTACAATGTTATTATGCAGTTTAAATTTTTAGGATCTTACCCTGTGTCCTCAGATGCTGGCAGAAAATAAAGAAGTGTTTCAGAATAAAATCACATACATAAAACATGTCACAGGCATTTGTAACTCTTGGATAAATGTCTATAGTGATTTCTTTTTGTAATCTATGGCAAAAAAACAGACTTTTGGCTGAAGAAAAAAGAAAAAACTGCTGAATGTAAGCATAGACATACATTTGACTTAAACCCAAACTTGCCTGGTAATATGTGTTTGTTTAAATGAGAAAAACCTGATTTTTAGAAGTAAAAATATTACAGACTAACATTATTTCTATTTGCTATTTTCATTTTTTGCTATTTCATAATGTGTTCCATAAATATAACAGTAACTCTATTAGTAATTTATTTTCCTATAACAGTACATTCCAATATCAGTTATGCTGTTTTTATACTGTATAAAATTTCTGCAACATAACTACATCTTTCTGTCTGCATATGTTAGTATAAGTATTTTATAAATATAATTAAGTGTATACTGTCTCCTTTTTGTATAAATATTACATATTAATGTTATTATGTAGAACTTACCTTGTGCACTTAGCACAAAATGAAGAAATGAAATAGATGAAGAATCTGTAGTGGTGTAGAAGGTGCTGTAATTATTTGGTACAATGCTGGACCATAGGATTTACAGCAAAGTGATTGTGCTATGTAACTTCATTTAAGGCACAAAGCAAAAGACAGAGGGAAAGAAAAACGCAGCTTGATGTACACATCTTTGTGAGCCATTTGCATGAGGACTTGCGTATTTCCGCCATTGTCCATGCATTTTTTTTAACCCTTTTAAGATCTAAACATAAGTCTGCTTGGGAATATGTGTTTCCAAACACATTCATTTGCAAATCTAGCAAGAACATGCAACATGTTAAATACAGAAAGTATAAAGAAATAAAGAAAGAATAAATGCTACTGTAAATCTCATGTGTGTTATACAGTATGCACATACTGTATATGTGCTTGCTTTTATGAGCTTCATATGTAAAGTTCAAGTTTAGAAGGCAAAAATATAGCTTTGTTTGTTCACATTTAATTCTCTTGCACTTGACCTCCAAGCAGCTGCTGCTTATAGCATGTGGAACATAAACACAGTCTGATGCAAATGTCCAAAATCAGTTTCCTTATCTTGTAAGTCTTTGCTTAAAACTCCCAACCTGATTGTCAATACAGATAGTTAAACATCCTTAGCCCAGCCCACATACATTTGCAAAGACATGAATAAGAAATGTCGTCAGCCTGCTTATGCATAGTCAAATCTAACCTATGTGAAATAGAAACTCTTGATTCACTGGAAATAGAAACTCTGGATTCACTGGAAATAGAAAATGGTGTTTCACACCACTCTGGGCCAAGAGTACCTGAAGTTACAATAAATGTGTATAAAGTTTAGTTACTGGTGTACATTTATTATTCATTCATTTTCTACTGCTCATCCGAACTTCTCTGGTCATGGGGAGCCTGTGCCTATCTCAGGCGTCATCGGGCATCAAGGCAGGATACACCCTGGACGGAGTGCCAACCCATCGCAGGGCACACACACACACTCTACATTTATTATGCCCGTGTCATTTTATTTTATTAAATAATCATTTGATCAAATGAAGGTTTTTTCAAAATGTATATATATATTAAATGCAATTTAAAGGCACACACCCATATACATAGACACTTTAACCACCCCAGTGAGCAAACCAAAGCTACACCTATGCCTATTTTCAAAAGCCGGCATTCATTTGCAATGATTTGATATGAATCATTTAATTAAACAAATGTAACCAAACAGCATTTTTTTCAAAATGTACTTATTTTTGTAAATGCAATTTAAAGGCATACAGCCATATCTATACTTTAAACTTCCAGTGTGCAAACCAAAGCTACCCCTATGACTTTTTCAAACTTTGTATGCGCAAAGCCTGCATTCATTTGCAATTATATGAATAAGAAATGGCTTGACCTTTTTTTGCCTAGTAAAATTGGGTACAAAAAGAAAATATATTTATTTTATTGGTAATATTGTAATGTCTCATGGAAATAGCTAATATTTTTCACTATTTATTTATTTATTTATTTATTTATTTATTTATTTATTTATTTATTTATTTATTTATTTGTAATAATAATAATACTAATAATAATAATAATAATAATAACAATAATAATAATAATAGCAATATAATATAGCAATGTTATTATTATTGTTATTATTATTATTATTATTATTATTAATTTATTTATTTATATTTAACAATTGATGAAATACTATAGCTCTAAGTATCAGTACTATATTTCTCTAGTCAAAAAGAAAAACTGTAGTAGATTAAATTGAACTAAACCTAGTCACCTAACCTTAACTAAAATGTTTCTCAGAGCATGTTTGGTTTCATTCTAATCCATATTTCATGGTGAACAATGTGGTGACCATAAAGATTTATGAAACAACATTGACAGTATATAGTTTTCTATAGTACAGTGCTTACACTTTAACATACTGAGACTACCTGGTGTGTTTTGGTGTTTGTTCCCACCAACTCTATCTTAGGTATGAAAAGAACTTACAGTATGTTTGGGGGAGGGGGGTTTCAGTCGATCGTTATCTATATTGTATCTCTTCTATTTAGTATTATGGTCATAAGACTCATCAAATTAGGCCCAGGGGTATAAAAAGTATGCATTGTACACTACATTGAAGGTTTATCATCATGTTTTAAGAGCCTAGCTACTAGTTGTTCTATTCCTTACCTATAGGGGGCAACCTTGAGGATGTTGAATGTATATAAGGGGATTGACTAGTAAAGGAAAAGAAAATGGCTTCCACCCGAGTCTAGGTTTATCAGGGTTTGTGCTGGCTTCAGTGAAAGGCCTCTTGATGGGAAACAGTTGTTTCTATTGCCATTGTGAGTATTTTTACTACAATGTTTTGGCTTTATATGAATGACTGTTATATCTCTGACTATTAATGAATGCAAACTTGTAATTGAGTTAATTTTGTATTTATAGAAGGGCCTCTTGTGTCACCCCCATTGCATACTTAAAAGCGTAATATCGACAATGGATTAAAATGGTGATTGGATGAATGCAGCTATGGATATGCTGTAAAGCACTCAGAAGGGTCAACACAATACGGATAAGCTTATCAATTCCTTGCAAGAACCTTTTTGCTTTCGTCATCAGTGTTGTGAGCCTTCTTAAAACTGGACATCTACCCCAGATAAGACTGGTTTTGTTTTACAGTTGGAATTCCCTAAAATATGTTGTTCAGTGACTTGTCACATTGTAATGCTGAGTATCACTGTGGTATCATATGTAATGAGGGTAAAGAAAATGGGAGTTTCATATAAATAACTCTACGCAAAGAGATCGTTTTCTGGCTGCCTTATTTTACTGAGTGGTCTGGATCATCACTTATGTGAAACCCCCCCAATTCAGATATATAGCTAGCTTTGATTTAAGTTTGATCAGAGAGGTTATAATGTATCCCAAGGCCCATACCATTTGAGACACTTTACATCATGTATCTTGGAGCCTTTACCATCTATGCATCTTATGTATGTGATGTAGTACTCTAAGGTTGTGTAAGTTATCTTCACTTTTTATTTTGTGTATACATTGTATTTATATTAAATACAGCAAGTAATTGATTAGCTTTAATTGTTACTTGTTCGAAAGTATTGGTACATTAATCATGTTTCAAAGACTACCTCTGACTAAACTTGCAAGAACTAGCCTCATATATCTAATAAAGTAAAAACCTCCGACAAGTATAATGTAAAAGCCAAGTCTCACATGCCACTAGACTCCTCAGAGTTAATCTTAACCTTAATTAGGTATATTCTTAATTAGGCAAAAAAATCTGTTGACTTACAGTCAACGTAAG
The DNA here is from genome assembly GCF_022655615.1 of Tachysurus fulvidraco. Classification (NCBI taxonomy): domain Eukaryota; kingdom Metazoa; phylum Chordata; class Actinopteri; order Siluriformes; family Bagridae; genus Tachysurus; species Tachysurus fulvidraco. Next base: position 25,733,228 of record NC_062520.1, on the reverse strand, counting down.
TCTCATCGTAACACTGCTATTATTATACTTCTAGTACTGACTAGAAGAGTTAAAAAATATTTGTTTCCATCTTCGGTTGTAGATGAGCAGAAAAACTAAGTTAATTTCAAGATTAAGTTTTTTTTTGTTCATTTTAAAGACTTTGAAGAGCAAACTTTATCTCCACCTTATTCTGAATCTAATGATGTATTAAATGGATGGAGCTTATACTCTTAACATTTCCTTGCAGAAACTTGTCTTTCTCTTGCAGTGATGTAGTAATGAGGAGACAACAAATATAAGTAGTGTCAGTCAAGTGGGTGTATTTAGTACTATTCTGCACACCCTGGGATTAAATAGTTACAAATTCCCCCGAGGAGTTCAATAAAATATTCTGATACTGTTATTTATTAGTACACTTATATTAGGAGTGGAGAAGTTCTATATTGTATACTCCTTAATTCTCTCTCTCTCTCTCTCTGACACGTACACACACACTCACTCACATACAGTACACACATACACATATTTTCTTTCCATAGACACGTTTTATAATAACAAAGAGTCATCTACACATCAGTTTTAGGCATTTGTCAAGTTTCTCCTAAAATTCATTAAGAGAAATAAATTGAGATAAAAAGGAAATGTAAAGTTTGAAAACAGAGGAAAACCTTTGCCATCAGCAGAATTGGAACCTAAATCCCCTAAACACAACACAATGTACACTTTGTATACAGCATACAATCATTGTCTAAATGAAAGAAAAGACTTTGAGATTTGTAATGAATTTGAGTAAATGTGTAATGAGTACGAGTCAGTGTTGGAGTATTTATTTTAAGTTAAGATGCGTATTGTAAGTCCTGAAATGTCTTTGAAAAAAATAACAAAAACATCAACAAACTCCGGTGTGACTGACGTTGTATGTATGCGCAGAACCTGTCTTTGATGGCAAACAGTGGCCTTACCGAAGTTACTTAAAACTAAGGCTTCTAGCTCATTTAGAGCCAGACTGAAGATAAATTTGGTGAGTGGACACCCAGGCTTCAACAGTCTGAGTTCAGAAGAGTCTTGTTCTTTAGAGAGCAAGTAATCCAGCATGTCTAACTCCAGTGTGAGGTCAGAAAAGTTCTTGAGCTTTGTCTCAAGGAAAGACCACTTGATTTTCTGTGGGCCTGTCTCAAATGTCACAGTGATAAATGGATCAAGATTTGTCTCTATCTTTTCCTTGAAAGAAGGGGAAATGGACTCACTGAGACGCTTTGCTAAAATCTGTGAGAATATCAAATACTTAACATTAAAGCTGCAGATTTCTCCTACATCTTTGTTCTTTATCAGTGTATTGTATTCAGTTTTTAAGGTTTCAGACAGTTGACATTGTTGCTTTTTATAGTGTTTCACATCATTATCAAGTGAGTGCTCTCCTACGTTGGTCAAAGACTTAATGGCACTCAGTATTTCTGCCCCACTAATCTTCCCTGGTCTTCTGTCAGGTATGTATGTAAAAGGCTCAGGCAACGCTGAGGCAACTTCTGGGAGGATTGTTTTAGGTCTGCGCTGAACTGTGAGTTCTACTATAAGAGGATAATGATCAGAAAAGCCCTGTACTTCAGCTTCATTGTGTGCTACATTAATATTAGCCACTCGTCCCATTTTGTTATCTGGAAGGAAAAACATGTCTAACCTGGAGTAACTATCATTCTGACATCTTGTAAAGCCTTCATCAGTAGGGTGTTTGTATGACCAGATGTCTCTGAGATTAAGAGAAAATGTAAAATCTTCTACAAAAGCTCTCAGGGGTGAATGCGTTGCTTCAGAATTTGATCTTTGATCAAAGCTGGGATGTAAAACTGTGTTGAAATCACCTCCAACCACTAGCACACCTTCAGCTGTTTCCATCAAATACTCTTTCAGTCTACCCAAGACATTTCTGTCTACTTTATGATTGTACACATTAACCAGTGTGTATAGTTCACCAGATATTTTACAGAAGAGCACAATGTAACCTCCACTATAATCCTCATCATGACATATGTACTCAAACACTACACTGTCTCTTATCAGTATAGCGACTCCTTTGCTGCGAGAGCTGTGCACAGTGAAGTAGGATCTCCAACCTGGAACATCTTCCAAGATTTGGTAATTGTTTGTCCCAACATGTGTCTCTTGTATAAAGGCAACATCAGCTTGAAGGTTGCTGAGGCTGATCAACAATTTTGAGAACTTTTGTGGTGCCCTAGTGGTATCTTTAATACCATTTGTGTTCCAGGAGACAAAATGGAGACTTGATTGTGTCATTATTAGCGACCTTCTGTAAATAAAATAGACATACAATTATTATTAAACACAATCTCTCTCTCTCCTCTTGAATTTTACAGCTTTTATGGCACAAAATTCTACAAAGCAATATAGTTTGTGATTGCATTAATTTCTTTGCTAATGTTTCAGCTTAAAATAAAAGCACACACTAGTGATTTGACAAAAAACAAACAAACAAAAATAAAAACAGGATTCTAAATTCAGGGTGACTTGAATGATAATGAAAGCCAATAATAACAAAACTCCTGTACCTTTGTGTAAATATGCAGCTAAAAACCCAAGTTAATCTATTGTACTGGGTTAAAATTCTCCTATTGGAGAAGTGTTCTTAAAACTACGTAATTTATTTACATTTGTAAAAGAATAATCCTCAATACTGTGCAAATCATACTCAAAGAATGCTTAGACAAATTTACTAAGAATTTTCACAAGGAAATTATTTCCACACATTCAATGTTAAATGTTTATAAGGGAGAAACACACCCTTAGTGTAGAGTTACAGTACAGTATGTTCTCTCTCTTCATTAGCCTTACATTAAAACAGTAGACAATTTGAAACCAGTTGCTGGTTGATCAGTTGATCTTAATTCATTTATAGCTACTGTTAATTCCATGTAAGTAAATGGTTTGGCTTAGCTGTTAGTGCTGTAATCATTTGGTACAATACTGGTCCACAAGATTTACAGCAAAAAGTGATTGTGCAATGTAACATCATTTAAAGCACAAAGGAAAACACAGAAGGAAACAAAAATGTAGCTTGACGCACACAACTTTGTGAGATATTTGCATTAGTGGTTGTCTATATCTGCAATGTATTTTTAACCCTTTAAGACCTAAACATGAGCTTGCATGGAAATATGTGTTTCTAAATACAATACTGAAACAAAAAGGAAAAAAATACTGATTTGTAAATCTAGCAAGAACATGCAGAATTCAATATGTTAAATATGGGAAGAATAAATGCTACTCATTCTGTTTGCTTCAGGTCCCTTTTTTCTTTTGTGTTTTTCTTATGTCAGGACTTTGACTTGTTTATTTCAAATCATTATTCAAAAAAAAAAATACTAAAACTGAAACAAATTGAGTAAGTGGAAAACTGGGTGATGAAGTGGAAAAGGAAACGCAGCCTGATGTAATTTTATCAGTTTAACAGAAATATTTTGTAACTGATATCAGCAACAAATTGAGAGCAAATTAGAATGTTAGAAATATTCACAAGTTAGTGATTTACTTACCAAAATCTGAAGAAATCGGGAAATCAAATGAGGATGATAGGAATCTAACACCAGTTTATGAAGGCAGGCTCTCTGTAGCTCAGACTGTAAAAGTTTTAATTGAATGTTTTCAAATGTACTTTAAAAGTAATTAGAAAACACTGAAAAATACAGTATTTCATCACCATTGTAAAATGTTAATACAAACATTCTTCTAACTTTGATTGTTATATAAATGATAAGGAACTTACTGTTAGGAACTTCCTATGTACACTCAGCTGATAGACAAAAACAAAAATCAAATGAGTCATACTATTTAAAGTAAATGTCAAAAGGTACATACGTCACACCTAAATAAAGGTGGTACCATTTTACAAGCTGAACATCATTTTTAACACAAGGGATTTCATTCCAACTTGAAAGAAAGGCTGTAACTGTAGTAACAAAATCAAAAAACAATAAGCAATTTTATGTATAAGTAATTACAAAACATTAAAAGTTCAATCATTTTAACACCATTGTAAAATGTTAGTGTAATTTACTGTGTATCTGCTGTAAACAAAGTAAAACATCCTTGATTTATGGTGAAATGTGACATTCTATAAAATTCTTTAGGCATTCTATAAAATGAAAGTGAAGAATCAGCCACAACTCTAAATCTAGTCTATATATAAAGTACTGTATAGTGTACAGAGGAACGTGTAAAACTAGGCAGATAACTTAGGAGCAAAATTTGGATCAAAGACTGAAGCAACACCAGTGTTTGTTTTTGGTGTCTTGGTGTAGCACTCCACTTCACACCTCACCAAGAACAAATGTTTTCTTTGGCTTTTCTGACAGAACTAAACTTACCGAATAGGTAAAAAAAAAATTAAATATAAAAAAATCATCTTTTAAGGATTTTTCAATGATTCAATCACTATATAAAGTTTGATAGAGATTTGTGTGTGTGTGGAAATATAGAAATTTCTAAAGGCTTCACAACACTGTATATACATATACTGTATAGAGTTTGTGAAGCCTTTAGAAATTTCTATATTTCTGCATAATTTTCGAACATGTCCTGAAACTAAACAAAGTGAACACAATCAAACAAATGAGCCAACAGTATTATATTTCATTTAATTATTGAGAAAAATGTCCCAGTATTATATATCTGTGACTTGCAAAAGTATGTGAAACTTTGTTTTTTTAGTGTCTGTTGTGAGCTCTTGTGCACAATAACTGTACGTAAAGCATGATATTTCCACCAGCATGTTTCACAGATGGTATAAGGTTCTTATTCTGGGATTCAGTATTTTACTTTCTCTGAAAATAATGATTTTTATTAAAAACAAAAAGCTTTAATCATCTTAATCCCTTATGTGAAATATTCTATGAAATATAATTCCTGAATCTTCCTGGAATTTCTCGACTAGCATAACACTTTCTCCTGTTTGCTCTGGTGTGAGTGTATCAGTAGAACCTGTCTCTGAAAACAAACACTGCTCCTGCATTCGTCTACGCATTGAGAATGTGATTTAGTTTATTCAGTGCCAAATTAAGGATAGTGTTGGTAAGCCCCAGAAGAGCCTTGGTCTTCTGGAAGGAGGTGCTCCAGAATACGGAACTTTGCTGGGGGTTCAAAGGGCCACAGTTTCTTTTTCCATTCACTTTCTAGTTTGAGGCTTTTATCAAGGAAAGATGACTTGATTTTCTGTATGCCTTTGATTATGATCAGAAATGTTATTTTTCTCTACTTTGATATCACACACACTTTTCTCATTGTGTCAGTGTGCATGAAAAACATGTCTATCCTTGAGTGGCTTTCATTTTGGTGGCATGCAAATCCCTCATCTGCAAAGTATGAGTATGACCAGGTGTCTCTGAGATGCAGAGAAACAGTAAAGTTTTCCAAAATAGACCTACGTGGTGAATGCATTGAATCTGAAGGACTGTAAAACTGTGTTGAAATCACCTCCCACCACACACCCTCAGCTGTTTCCATCAAGTACTCTTTCAGTCTACCCGACAATTCTGTCTGCTTTATGATTGTACACATTAACCAGTGTGTATAGTTCGGCATACAGATGACAGAACAGTACAATGTAACCTCCACTACAATCTTCATCATGGCATATGTACTTAAAAGGTAGGTTTTTTTTTTATCAGTATTACGACTCCTTTGCTGGAAGAGCTGTGTACAGTGAAGTAGATTTTCCAATCATTAATGCCTGTCAAAATTTGGTAATCTTTTGGCCCAACATGTGTCTCTTGAATAAAGACAATATCAGCCTGAAGATCACTGAGACACTGCAACACATTTGAAAACTTTTCGGGTGGGTGTCTTATACCATGAGTGTTCCAGGTGACAAAACGGAGGCTTGTTTTTCCTTGTGACATCATGATTAATGGTTGAATTTCTATAAATAAAATACACAGTTAAATTCAGTTATTCACATTGCTCTCTCTAGTATTCTTTTGTTTATATTAAGGATCAACAAGCACCTATTTTAATTATATAATACCAGGCCATAAATTTATGAAGTAGTTTTGAGAATGTCATTATAAAGTTCTCTATTCTTTATGTTCTCAATCTAGTATTTTCAAAATTATAGATAAATATGTATGTAAGCATGATATATATTAGTACGGATATATGTAAATCTGACTAAAAGATATTTTGTTTAATAAATATCAATCCCAAAATAAATATACTATACTATACTATAGTATCCAGGATCCAGCCCGGACTTTGGCCACATGCTTTTGTTTATGTTCTGTGTTCAAGTGTCTGCCCCGCCCTTGTTTACTCCTCCCCACATCTGCACACCTGTTCCGTATTGTTAACCATCTTGTGTATTTAATCGTGCCACGTTGCGGATGGCGGCGCGCAGTCTTCCTATGTCGTCTTCCCATGTCATGTTTTGTCGAGTCCTGGTCACTGTTTCATGGTTTTTAAGTTAATAAATCCAGTTATTTTACGCTATCCTGTATTTGGGTCTGTTTTTATCCCCACATTGCTGACAATACTATGCTAAACTATGCTAAACTAAACTATAATATACTATACTATACTATACTATACTATACTATACGATACGTCATTTAAAACACAAAGGAAAAGACAGAATAAAAAACAAAAATGCAGCTTGACGCACACATCTTTGTGAGATATTTGCATTAGTGGTTGTCTATATCTGCAATGTATTTATTAACCCTTTAAACATGAGCTTGCATGGAAATGTGTGTTTCTAAACACAAAACAATATTGAAACAAAAAGGAAAAAAAATACTGATTTGTAAATCTAGCAAGAACATGCAGGATTCAATATGTTAAATATGGGAATCAGATCTGGGCCACTTCCATATGTGGTCCTGAATCAGACCCAAATCCGATTTTTTCCAATGTGGCCACAGTGTGAACAGCCAAGGCGGATTTGATGCGACTTCGACGTCGATCTACATCCGTCACAATTATTAAAATTATAAAAACTTTTTTTTATACGTGACTGGTTAATGCGAAGTGAAGCTTTCTTGAAGCAGTGAAGCTTTCAACCCAACTGTATCGGAAAAAGGTTCATTACTCGAGAGAGTGAGAGAAGGTGTTCCTATTTTGACAATAATAAAATAACAGCAGCACTTTTAAACCACTTAATTATTCAAATAATTAAAATTGAAACAAGTGAATAAAATTAAAAGTAGGTTTTAATCTTGACTATTGGCTACATCTTGGCCAGAGGATCTGGCTCTGTCATGCTTTGCACGAAAATGCCTCAATTATTATTATTATTATTATTATTATTATTATTATTATTATTATTATTATAGGACAGCTGCTGGGAGCAAATTAAACACTGGATCTAAAAACAGATTTAGGATAGACCTTGTCTCAAAAGTATCAAGTGTGAACATTTAAAAAAAGGATCATGCTATTAATCGGTGCACAAAAGGCTTTTCTTGCATTCCTTTACATTTTTCAACTATCCAATAAATATATATGATAAAATATACGACATGAAATGTTCAATTTAATCGTATAATTGCCCAATGATGAGTGAAATTTAAGTTATAAATATAGGCTCCACAACAAAACCATATATCCACCTTATCGGGAAAATCAAATGAAAGTGTTCCCACATTTCAGAACGCGATCTTTTTGTAAAAGACCCCATTGACAACTCGCAACAATAAGCTCTCCTAAACCCGCTACACCAGGGGTCGGCAACCTTAAACACTCAAAGAGCCATTAGAAACCGTTTCCCACAGAAAAAAATCACAGGGAGCCACAAAACCCATTTGAGGCCATCCTTAAAAATAGTCTTGTTTGCCGTAACCCGATCGACCATGTCAATTTAGGACCGACTCAATTTTTATTTATTTTTTTGCATTAAGTCCAACCGACTTGCCGGTTGTAAATTTGCGTTAAGACAGACGTTTTTTTTTTTACTCTTGTAGTAGGGTCAGTAGGGGGTGCCGTTGAGCTATTTTTCCTCATTGCGTCACCCGCAGCTGGGTGGATTTGCCTTTATATACGCCACTTCCGGCGGATACGGCGCTGTTCAATTGTTTGGCGTGCATGTGGTTGCTCGTCGCTGGAAGGACAAAGTGTTGTATGTTCTGGGTATTGCTGTCAAAACTGTATTCAGTTACTACACTCTACTTGTAAATGCTGTCAGGCTGGTATTGGATGTTGCATTTAATTTTATATATGTGGCGTGCATTCTGCTGTTACCCATACTGGTCGAGAGTGGTGAACACTGAGATTTGTGCAGCACACTGCATTCTATTTTATGTGTGCATTTTAGATATTGTTGACAGTTAATACTGACGGTGAACACTGAAAAGACGAAAAGACCTATAGGCTGCAGTGTATTGTGCTAAACGCGAGGCTGCAGCAACTTTCCGTTGGGTCTGGTATGCAGTACAAGAAACTGTAAAATGAGTGCTATGTTTGATTACTGTTTTCCCTACTTTTATTTTTTTTTGTATAGTTTGTTTATTGGCTTTGAAGCTGATTATTTATTATTTTTGTTTGTTTTATTTATTTGTTATCGGCCCATAGTTACCTTGTCTCCTTGCTTATTTAGAGCGCTCTTAACAAAAGTAGGACAATACTACATCAGGTTGTGTACTATTTATGATAATCGGAGGGAGGGGGGGTTACTCACTATTAATTGTACAAGTGTGGTGTGTTGTGTGGGCTTTGTTTTGTACTTTGGTTTATCGGATTTGTTTCCTTTTTTCCCCTTTTTTTCTGAATTGCATTGTGAAGTGGCTAACCCCTCATTAGAAGTAATCTTTGTGCACGTATGCTGGTTTAAGTCCTTAGTATGATTAAGTCAAGAGAGCGAGAAAACAATTTAATAAATGTATTGATTTAATGCAATATTGGTCTAAGTAATTTCATTTATTTGAATAACTGTGCGGGAAGCCCTTTGTGGGATCTCCTACCCATGTAAATTGGAGTGGCGTAGTCACTGACAATTAGTTACCTATCTGACTCTGTCACATTTGGCGTAGTCGGCAGGATTTAACTTAAAGGCCGTATTGCTATAAAGAAATTAATAAATTTAGTCTGGGCCGTAATTTATTTTTTTATTTTTTGTTGTTGTTTTGTTTGTTTTTTGTGTATGTATAAGGTGGGAAAACAGTGGTCATTGATTCCTGTCAGGAATCATTGTGGTCAATCCTGAAAACAACTGTTTTGCATATAGTTTCTTTTTGTGTGGTGATTTTTTATTTTTTTTGTAGTAGTAGGATGGCAGACGAGGATATGGCAGCTCAGCTTAGGGCGCTTACTGAGATGGTACAACAGCTCCAGGTAGAGAATGCAAAGCTCAAAGCAGAGGTAAGCCAGAGTGTGCCCCTTGGGCCTGCAGGCCCTCTCCCTAGAGAACAACATCTTCCTCCTGTTAGTGATAGGGCAGCAGGTTCTGCTACAGCAAGTCCTGCAGGAGCAATAGAGCGTTATGTTTGTTCCACGTGAACGCAAGTGCCCTAGATTTTCTGGAAAATTGTCCCAGGACTCCTTGACAGTAGAGGATTGGGTTGAGGAGGCCTGACACCATCTGTCTATGCATCCTATGTTACGTTCTGAACAGGCTTTAGCCATTTTTGATTTGTTAGATGGGGAAGCTAGGACAGAGGTTAGGTTTCGTCCAGTTTCTGAGAGAGATGACCCTGAGAAAATATTTAATACTCTTAACAGTGTTTATGGGTGTTCCCAGTCTTGCATTAGTCTTCAGAAACAGTTCTTCCACCGACGACAACTTGAAGGTGAGTCCTTAAGGGAGTATTCTCTTGCTTTTATGTAATTTATGGATGTGATTAAGCACAAAGACCCCACATGCTTTGCTAATCCTGATATTGTTTTACGAGATCATTTTAGAGAATTCGTGAAAGATGGTATGCTCCGTCGCGAATTACGACATCAAGTCAGACTTGATCCCCCTCTGAGTTTTTTAGATGCTCACCAGGAAGCATTGCGTTGGGTGGAGGAAGGTGAGAACCCATGTATACAGCGACCTCATGCTCAGTCCTGTAGTATTACTAATGTTACAGAACTAGCAGCTCAATCTAAGGCTGTTTTTAGTAAGCCCACGGACGAGTTGACTGAAGTCAAAGAAAGTCTTTGTAAACAACAGGCACAGTTGGATGCTATTTTGAAGCGTTTGGAGTCCTCTGTTCCCCAAGCTAGACTTCTTTTGTCACAAATGCCACCAACCCCTAGGGTTGAGACTCGTGGTTCCCAGTATCGTTACCATCAAGATGGTAGACCTATATGCTTGCGTTGTAACCAACCCGGCCACATTGCAAGATTTTGCAAACTCGACCTTGGAGCAATATCAAGGGTAACTGTAAGTTCAAGACCGACCACACAGCCATCGGAAAACTAGTGACCCCCGACAGCATCGCCCATGCGTTGGGTGGGGAACCTTTGGGCATTCCCCTTGCTAATGAGCTTCAACTTTTAGGCAGGTGTCCAATAGTGCAGATTAAAATTAGTGGAGTGACCCTCACATGTTTACTAGACACAGGATCAATGGTGACTACCATGGCCCAAACATTTTTCGAACAGTATTTACAGCCATGCCTTCCGTCTCGGCTACAATCTTGTCAGTGGCTTAAGCTTAAAGCAGCTAATGGTCTCGATATTCCCTATCTGGGGTATTTAGAGGCAGACATAGATATACTAGGCAAGACGTTGCCTAAGATGGGAAAGATTCTGTTGACCCAGCCTTTCAAGCAAGGAGAGAAAAGGTCCCTGGTCTCTTGGGAATGAATGTGATTAGTAGTTGTTACCATGAACTTTTTTTACAGCATGGAGATATGCTCTTTAGGTCACCCCCTATACAATCGGAAGGGAAGGTATGGCAGAAGGCTTTTTCAGAGTGTCAATTGTGGGAACGCTCGTTAGAAACTGGGTATGTAGGTTTGGCTCGGGTGCAGAAAGGTCCAGCTGTGCGTGTTCCAGCCGGGGCTATGAAATTGGTCCCAGCAACTTGTAATCCAGGGTTGGGGATTATTTATAATAGCTGTTATTTGGAACCAGTGTCATTTGTGGAGGGCCGGTTGCCGGGGGACCTTTTGGTCCCCTCTGCTTGTCTAACAGTATTTAGTGGGGTAGTGAGGGTACCAGTTATTAATGTGGGTAGTCAAGATCGCTGGCTTGGGCCAAAGACTATACTGGGAGAATTGCATGTGGTTCAGTCACCCGCGTTGACAACATCGGTGCAGTTTCACGTACAGAATGAGGATGTAGAAGCAGTAGCACTTATTCAGTTGGTTGAGGTAGAGAGTACTTCTACATGTGATTTTTCACAGTGTACCTGGCCTGAGTTGACTTTTCAAGAAAATCAACAAGCTCAAGCATTACTGGAGAACTATTCCAATGTATTTAGTTATAGTGATGGAGATTTGGGTTGTACAGATTTGCTTCAGCATACTATTCCACTAGTGGATAATGTACTTGTGCGCCAACGATATCGCCGTCTTCCTCCCTCTCAATATGATTTGGTTAAGAGTCATATTCAAGAGTTAGTGGACTGTGATATAGCAAAGCCTAGCTGTAGTCCGTATGCCTCACTTATTGTGGTGGTCCAAAAGAAAGATGGATCTTCGGTTGTGTGTAGACTACCGTCAACTTAATGCAAAAACACACAAGGATGCTTTTCCCTTGCCCTGAATAGAAGAGACTTTGGACGCACTCAGTGGGGCTAGGTGGTTTAGTACATTGGATTTGGCTAGTGGGTACAATCAGGTTTCAGTGGCTCCACAGGATAGGGAAAAGACTGCATTCTGCACTCCCTTTGGGCTATTTCAATTTAATCGGATGCCCTTTGGGTTGTGCAATGCACCAAGTACTTTCCAGCGGCTTATGGAGTGTATTTTTGGTGATCAGAGCCTCCATGCCCTTTTGCTATACCTGGATGACATTGTTATTTTCTCCAGTACTTTTGAACAGCATCTTGAGGTTGGAGATGGTGTTGAGTCGGCTTCGGACTCATAATTTGAAGGTAAAAGCAAAGAAGTGTAATTTCTTCCAAAAGGAAGTTGGGTATCTTGGCCATGTGATATCAGCTGCCAGGGTGGCAACAGACCCCGAGAAGATTCGGGCAGTGGCTGAATGGAGTAGACCTAGCTCAGTCAAAGACCTGCGGCCGTTTCTGGGATTCGCGTCTTTCTACCGTCGGTTTGTGGAAGGGTTCGCGCGGTTGGCGGCCCCTTTACACCGACGGGTAGGTGCCTTACACAGCAACCGGAAGCAGGCCGCAGTTAGCAAGCAGGGTCCTTTTGCACAGCACTGGGATGATATATGTGAGAAATCATTTGTGGAGCTGAAGGAACGCCTTATTCAGGCCCCTGTTTTATGGTATGCTGAATTTACTCTGCCATTTATTCTAGAGACATATGCAAGCCATTCCGGTTTGGGTGCAGTATTGTCGCAAGAACAAGGGGGAGTACGAAGGCCTATTGCATTTGCTAGTCGGGGGTTGCGACCAAGTGAGAGGAATATGACTAACTATAGTGCCATGAAGTTGGAGTTGTTGGCCCTTAAATGGGTGCTGACAGAAAAATTTTGAGAATATCCTCTTGGTAATAAGGTGACAGTCTATACTGACAACAACCTATTGCGTTATATTGGGTCTGCAAAATTGGGGGCAGTTGAACAACAGTGGGTTTCTCAACTTGCTTTGTTTAATTATGAGATCAAGTATCGCCCCGGTACTGCAAACCGTAATGCAGACGCACTTTCAAGGCTTCCATCATATGCTGCAGATCAGGCTGCAACTAATGTATCTGGGGTTACGGTCCCTGAGCTAATGTTAATGCATGAGAGGCCGCTTGGGTTCGAGCCACAAGTGGTGGACTTGCTAACGGTAGATGCTGTTCCTATCCGTAGCAAGGCTGATCTGAGGGCATTGCAGGTAACTGATCCCTGTATCAAAGATTTTTACATTTTTGGGGGAACGGGCAGTACCCAGCGGCTGCTGAGTTGAGAAGGGTCCCAAGTAATGTTCGGCAGTTGGTGAAGCAGTGGTCTCGGATACGAGAAGTGGAAGGGGTATTGTACAGGACAGTTCAGATGCCGCTGTCTAGGGATTTGGTATGGCAGCTGTTGTTACCTGAAGTGCTCCAAGTAGAAGTGCTCACTAGCCTCCATAATAATCACGGTCATCAGAGGGTAGAGCGTACTACAGATCTCATTTGCCAATGGTGTTATTGGCCTAACATGTGGCGAGATGTAAAAAAATGGTGTACGGAATGTGAGCATTGTATGGTGGCTAAGGCCTCACAGCCTAAGATAAGAACTTTTGCAGGGGGTCTATTAGCTAGTAGGCCTTTGGAGATTATTGCCATTGATTTTACTGTGTTGGAAAAGGCAAGTAATGGACAGGAAAATGTCTTGGTAGTAACAGATGTTTTTTCTAAATTTACACAAGCCTACTCCACCCCTGACCAGAGGGCGAACACAGTAGCTAAGATTTTGACTGAGAAATGGTTTTATGTCTATGTGGTAGCAAGAAGGATTCATTCTGATCAGGGGCGCAGTTTTGAGGGAGAGTTGTTAAGGCGGCTGTGTGAGTTATATGGTATTGCCAAGAGTAGGACTACTCCATACCACCCTGAGGGGAATGGCCAATGTGAAAGATTTAATAGGACCTTGCATGACCTACTTCGCACGTTGCCATCTGAACAAAAGCGAAAGTGGCCACAATTGCTTCCTCAGCTCCTTTTTGCTTATAACACTACAGTACATCAATCGACACAGCACTCGCCCTACGAGTTAATGTTTGGGCAAAAGCCCAAATTGCCTGTTGACCGGTTGTTAGGCAGTAGTGATGAAACTGTGGAGCGTACCCCATTAGATTGGGTGACTCGGCATCAAGAGTACTTGACCTCTATTTATGCTAGTGCCAGAAAGCAATTAGAGGCAGTAGCCGAACGTCGTAGGGCTGTGGGTCCTCAGTCAGTATCTATTTTACTTCCTGGCACTTTAGTATATTGTAGAAATCGCTTTCAGGGTCGCCACAAGATCCAAGATGTTTGGAGTTCTACTATGTATGAGGTTGTGACTTGTAGTGATGAGGTAGAGACATTGTACAAAATAAAGCCATGGGGAACGGAGGGCCCTATTAAAGTTATGCATCGCACGGAGCTTAAACCGTTACCACATAGTATGGATCAGGCCGATTTAGCTGCTAGAATTAATTCGACTACCTCTTTGGGTCCGGGAGTGAACAGAATTCTGAGGACTCCGATTTGGAAAGCCAACCTCAAGTCGCAGTGGTCCATACTAGAAGGGGGACGCGAGTTGAAAACTCAGGTCCTAGCTATCAGGTCGGGTGTCCGGGTGTAGGTGTTGATTTACTAGGGATGCGAGAAGATAGTACCCCTACAGAAAGTGCAGTTGTGCCCATGGTAGTACAACCCAAAGGTATTACAACAGAACAGGAGTCTGGCTTTAGTACTGAGGATGGCCCATTGGATCACCCTGTAGACCAGCTAATTAAGGAAACAGAAATGTCTGACCCTGTTAGGCGTTCTACATGCAGTACAGCAGGCCAGCACCCAAATCCTTTTCGTCTGCCTCAAGCTGTGACACAGAATGTTACCCCCAGGATAGGAGAAGTCAGTTCTCTGCTCACCCCCTTTAGACCTTGGCAGTAGTGATGTAGTTTGAGTATTCACCGGGACGGTGATCATTAAGGCAGGGGTGAATGTAGTAGGGTCAGTAGGGGGTGCCGTTGAGCTATTTTTCCTCATTGCGTCACCCGCAGCTGGGTGGATTTGCCTTTATATACGCCACTTCCGGCGGATACGGCGCTGTTCAATTGTTTGGCGTGCATGTGGTTGCTCGTCGCTGGAAAGACAAAGTGTTGTATGTTCTGGGTAATGCTGTCAAAACTGTATTCAGTTACTACACTCTACTTGTAAATGCTGTCGGGCTGGTATTGGATGCTGCATTTAACTTTATATATATGGCGTGCATGCTGCTGTTACCCATACTGGTCGAGAGTGGTGAACACTGAGATTTGTGCAACACACTGCATTCTATTTTATGTGTGCATTTTAGATATTGTTGACAGTTAATACTGACGATGAACACTGAAAAGACCTATAGGCTGCAGTGTATTGTGCTAAACGCGAGGCTGCAGCAACTTTCCGTTGGTTCTGGTATGCAGTACAAGAAACTGTAAAATGAGTTCTATGTGCTCGTGGTCCTGTTGATCACTGTTTTCCCTACTTTTATTTTTTTGTATAGTTTGTTTATTGGCTTTGAAGCTGATTATTTATTGTTATTTTTGTTTGTTTGATTTTTGTTATCGGCCCATAGTTACCTTGTCTCCTTGCTTATTTAGAGTGCTCAACAAAAGTAGGACAATACTACATCAGGTTGTGTACTATTTATGACAATCAGAGGGGGGGTTACTCACTATTAATTGTACAAGTGTGGTGTGTTGTGTGGGCTTTGTTTTGTACTTTGGTTTATCGGATTTGTTTCCTTTTTTTTTTCTTTTTTTTCTGAATTGCATTGTGAAGTGGCTAACCCCTCATTAGAAGTAATCTTTGTGCACGTATGCTGGTTTAAGTCCTTAGTATGATTAAGTCAAGAGAGCGAGAAAACCATTTAATAAATGTATTGATTTAATGCAATATTGGTCTGAGTAATTTCATTTATTTGAATAACTGTGCGGGAAGCCCTTTGTGGGATCTCCTACCCATGTAAATTGGAGTGGCGTAGTCACTGACAATTAGTTACCTATCTGACTCTATCACACTCTTCAAACAACTAATACAAAAGCAATAAAATAATTATATCTTAGTAAGTATTGTAAATATATAAATTGCCTAGGCCTACATACAAACAGAGGTGGGTAGAGTAGCCAAAAATTGTACTCAAGTAAAAGTACTGTTACTTCAGAATAATATGACTCAAGTAAAAGTAAAAAGTAGACATCCAAATAATTACTTGAATAAGAGTAAAAGTACTTGGTGAAAAAACTACTCAAGTACTGAGTAACTGTTGAGTAACGTCTGATTTATTTTTTAACACGAGACAACAATCAGGCAGACAAAAATACAAAATAATCTTTAGGCAAATTATGGCTCATCCAATCAATAAAATAAATTAAAATTAATTAATTACAAAATAGCTTAAATTAAAATAATTCAGGTAAATTCAAGTACAGTATTTTCCGCACTATGAGGCGCGCCTAAAAGCTTAAATTTTTCTCAAAAATAGGCCGTGCGCCTAATAATCCGGTGCGCCTTATGTGTGCACTGAGTTCCAAAAATCTGTAAAAATGTTGTGCGACTTTGGTAAGCGCGCCGCTTGATTGACTGTCCGACCGTTTCCCGCTGCCACAGGGACGTAATACATACACTACGTACGCTGGCAGCGATAAACCAATCAGAGGACATTACGTAATACATACAGTACGTACGCTTACCTTCGCCACGCCTCTGGTAGGTGTACTACCGGTATATTGCGAAACAACATTTGTTTCTTCCTAACCATTATGCGCTCCACACTCCATTCCAGTAGGTGGCGGTAAATGCACCTTAAGTTGGTTTGCCATCTGCCAATAAAAATCAGATGCTTACGAGGCACAATACAAACTACAGGCTATCAGTTACACGGTTGTAAATGGGAATAGAGCTGCTGAAAGATTTCAACATCAATGAATCTATGGTTCGGGAGTGGATAAAGCAAGAAAATGTACTGCGCCAAGTTAAGAAGACACAGTAGATGAGGACTTTGATGGATTTGTGGGAGAAGATTGATTAAAAAATAATGTGTGTGCTGTTAAATAGTAGAATAAAGTTCAACTAAACTCACTGGTTTGCTTCTGTTACCTTTTTTGTAGACCGTATGTTTTAGCATGCGCCTTATAATACGGTGCGCCTTATAATACGGTGCGCCTTATGTATGGTTTAAGTACAGAAATAGACCCGTAATTGAGACTGCGCCTTATAATCCGGTGCGCCTTATAGTGCGGAAAATACTGTACTTAATAAATAACATAAATAAAATAATAATAAATAAAAAATAAATAAATATGCACAAGTAACACAAATTTCCAAACATTTATACTTTTTTACCAGGAAGAACTAGAACGAGGCAGCCCATAATTTCTCATAAACTGTGTGTGTGTGTGTGTGTGTGTCTCCAGTGACAGAACAACAGAAGGAAAGACACACATTTCATACCAGGCATGCTGAACAGAAAACTGCACACCGGTCAACGTAAAGCGTGTGTGAAAACATGCAGAAACAAACTATTTCACCAAAAATCACTCAGTGATGTCACTATTAAACTTCACCGTCTACAATGCCGATGGTAACGTGACGAGACTGCGTTTGATTGGTGAAACACAGTCACGTGGTAGAGCCTTAGTGGAAGGTTCTCTCTGTAAAAAAAAAAAAAAAACATTAAAATTAATGCATAGAATACCAAAAAGGTAAAAAGAAAAGTAACAAGCTCATTGTAGCCTAATGTAGCGGAGTAAGAGTACAGTTTCTTCTTCACAAACCTACTCAAGTAAAAAGTATAGTGATTTAAGACTACTCCAAGAAGTATAATTTTTTCAAAAACTTACTCAAGTAAATGTAACGGAGTAAATGTAACTCATTACTACCCACCTGTGCATACAAATGAAGGCTATGTTCTTTCTTTTAAACAAAAACCCATGACGTCATCTATGTTTACACTATTGGGTAACGGATGTCACACTATGGCCTGTGTGTTCGCTTCGTCTCATTCACTGTCAGAGTCAATGGTTCGTACTTGGTAATGATGGCTGCGGCTGCAGTAAACAAAATGTTCTCAGTCACCGTTCAAAGTCATACGGGTTCGGGCACCATAATAAATCAAAAAAATTCATTAAAACAGCTCAACACCGCTTTAACTTGGCACGAAGTTCTGGAAAAACTGTGCCCAGCATCAAAATAAGGTTTGCAATGATGCTCCCGAAAGCACGGGTTGAAGACCCAGTCAGTGACGTCACAATATGCTAATGTGTTTAAAGTCATACCTACGTAATCACCATCACCAAAATTGTACATTTTTACTTTGAAACTTGAAAAAGAATATATAGACCTACCTACTGACATTTTTTTTTACTGTTACCGCAAACCAAAATATTTTTAAGGATGGCTTTACATGCAAAAATTAAGATAACACTGCATAGATCGTTTTTTTACCTTTATGGAAAGTATAGGAAAAACTGTAGTGTGTTGCATTTATGAATCAATGAACTGCTACCGAGTAAATGAAATTTTACTTCTGCAGGCAAACAAAAATATTTTGAACAGTTTGAACTAAATGTAATAAAAAAAAGACGATGGGTTGAAGCTTACTTTCAAATAAAATGTTCAATGTCTAATTGAGTCCTCTTCGTATTCATGACATCAAGATTTTAACTTGCCGGCTGCAGCAAACTAAAAATGCGTCCGCTTCTGTGTGTCTTTTTTTTTTTATTATTTATTTATTTTATTTAAGTATAACAAAAAATACAACTTTACAGGACAAATTAGCATACAATTTACATTCAAAAACATCACTTTTGAAAGGGGCTAAAGTTTATACAAAAAAATATACATAACTTTTTCCGTATTAATATATAGATTAAGACAGGGGATGAAAAAATGTTATAATAAACTATAATCATCAAATAAATCTAACAGGATTCCAGCTTTTTTGTTTTTTGTTTTCGATAAAGTTTTTAAACATTGTCTCAAATAATTCTTAAATACTATAAACCTAGGGGGTGATTTAAAGAATCTACATTTATGAATAAAGCTCTTCGCTAACAAAAGTAAGATAATAATCAACAAACCTTTTTTGCCATCTTCTTCATAGTTTCATTATTTAATATCTATAAAGGACAGGTTCAATTTAACCACATTTCTTTCTTTTAACCATAATTGCATTTTGTCCCAGAAGACACTAGAATATTTACAAGCAAAAAAAATATGCTTTGTATCATCTGGAGATGAGTTACAAAATTTACATAATGTCATATCAAAGTTAAATCTAACACTTAGAAACTCCCCAGATGGGTAAATATCATATAAAATTTTAAAGTGAGTTTCTTAAATTTTGGGTTGAACTGGAAATTTCAAGTATGAGGTTCTAATATGCTCAAGCATTTTTTGTCAAAGAAAATGTCGAACTTATTTCTTATTAAAGACCTGCAAGGAAACATAACATTATTTAAGATTCGCCTTACTTTTAACTTTAGTTTGCCCTAAGTATAGTGCCGGTAAGATAGGTGTAAATTGACTATATAATAAAAAACCTTTGTCCGCTTCTGTGTGTCGGATTTCGCAAGTCGGCAGTTATGACGCATATTTTGAGCGACAAACAAATTAAACACAGTTTATTTTAATGTTACAAGAGCATCATAATCTTAGAATTTCGAATTACTTTAAAAAAAAAAAATAACTAACTAAAATAAAAAAAAAACTAAATATTTATTTTCCAAATCTTCAGGGAGCCGCAGCAGAGGGACGAAAGAGCCAGTTGCGGCTCCGGAGCCGCGGGTTACCGACCCCCGCGCTATACAGTAAAAGATTCCATGTAATACTCCAATACAACACACGAGGGCGCGCCGCCGCGTGTCGCGCACAATTTTAAACCCTTGAATCAGATAACGAAGCAGTCACGTGGGTGGGTGTGAAACGAAGCTTCGGACGTCATTGGTCACGTGATTTTGCCAGAACGAATCAAGCTTTGATACAAAGCTTCAATGAAAATCGGTTCATTTTTTTGACACGCCTCGAAGCTTCGGTGTCACCGGTAACATCACTAGTGTTAAGAGTGTTATATAAAGTGGCTACGTGAACCAGCTCATGATGTTTGCATTGAATACATCACATAATAGCATTACATATATGTTTGCTTGCAAAAAATGATACAATACTTCCTCCATAACCTCACCAACTTTTTAGCGCAATGGCGTGCTGCGTGTGACGTCATTGTTATTGTTCGTTTGCGCATGCGGTTCAGTTCGAAACAGCAAACAGTTCACAATGGTTTCTGATATAGGCCACATTTTAAAAGATAATGTGAACAGCCAAACAAAAAAAAAATCAGATCTGAGCAAAATATCCGAATTGAACCTTGCAGTGTGAACGTGGCCCAATGTATACATTATACAGATCAGTATAGTCTTCTAAAATAATTATTAGTGATGAATGCCTTCAGCTAAAATGTAATTGTAAATGATAATTTAATAATGCAAGCAAGTTTTTCAAATTAAATATGATGTATATTTCCCCAAATATGTATAGACTTGAACATACTATGTACATAAAGTAAGTAAGCAAGTTTTACATAACACCACACTAATTTATTAAGAAAGAAATATGACATTTTCACAAATTCTGTCTCCTTATGAATGCAGCAAACATTTGAATGTACTGTAGAATTAGACTAGACAAAGGCTAATACTTGCTGTATAAATTTTTAATGATTGCAGTAAGACACAACACACTATATCATTGCTGTTATAATGAACAGGACTGTAAAAAAAATGAAATATAATTAAATCTAATGAATGGATCAATGAAATATAATGAAATAAAATGAAAGAGATATATTGTTAGCTGAAACATTTTTAGTAAAAGTACATTACTTCTGGCAAATAAAAAATGTTTTATGCAGAATTCAAGCAGACAAATCATTGGTCAAGGCAGAATTGTAAAGCAAAATAAACAAGGCTAAACTATAGGCAAAGTCTATAAACTACAGTATAGGCAAAAACCAGTAAACATGATAAAAACCAAAAACAAAGTTGCATACACTCCAATAACCCAAGCTAATTATGTGCATCTTATCTGTATAAATCCACAGATAAGATTGAAAACCTTTATATTTTAATGAATCAATTTTACTTGGGTCCAGTGAAGGACAGTGATCACCCAATGTAGTACTAATGCACTCTTATACATGGTCATTCCTGAAATGGCCAACAGAAAACCCTTTCCTGCAAGATTTTGTAAAATGCCAAACTACTACTATTTAACCACAATACAGAAGACCATATGGATATACCATGTAATTACTTCAAAATAGGCAACATTCCAGAAAATATAGTTAACATTCATTATATACAACTAAGTATATACAATAAAGAAGAAATTTATTAAATAAAATCAAAACAGCATTCACAATTATAATATATTTATAGTTTAGAATGTGGATAGATAGATAGATAGATAGATAGATAGATAGATAGATAGATAGATAGATAGATAGATAGATAGATAGATAGATAGATAGATAAGGCAAATAAATGCACCCCTGACAGACAGGTTGCAATACAATTTACAGTACAGATGCTGTTGAAAAACCTTTTAAAGGTTCACTAACTATCATTAATTATATCATTTAATTAAAGTTATGACAATTATAAGATTAAATAATCTGCCTTGGTTGTTTATTGATTTGTTTTAATCCTACCAGATTAAGTCTACAAATGTAATTTTTTCACACACATCTGTGCGCTTTAATCATCTTAATCCCTTGTGTGATTTTTTCTCAGAAATATAATTCCTGAATCTTCCTGGAATTTCTCGACTTCCATAACAACTTTCTCCTGTTCGCTCTGGTGTGCGTGTATCAGCAGAGCCTGTCTCTGAAAACAAACACTGCTCCTGCAGTCCGTCTCCTCATTGAGAATGTAATTTAGTTTATTCAGAGCCAAATTAAGGATAGGGTTGGTAAGCCGACAGTCAGGCAGCAAAAGTCTGAGTTCCCCAGAAGAGCCTTGGTCTTCTGGAAGGAGGTGCTCCAGAATACGGAACTTTGCTGGGGGTTCAAAAGGCCACAGTTTCTTTTTCCATTCACTTTCTAGTTTGAGGCTTTTATCAAGGAAAGACGACTTGATTTTCTGTACGCCTCTGTCACATGTCACGGTGAGAAATGTAGCAAGATTTGTTTCTTGCTTCTCCTTGGTATAGGGGGAAAAGTAGGCACTAAGTCTTTTGGCTAAAATTTGAGAGAGTATCAAATATTCTACATTGAAGATATGTATGTCTTGTGAAAGATGATATTCTTTAAAAGCTTCAGAGACTAAATTTCTCTTTAACATGTTGTTGTACTTTATCTTTAGGATTTCTGTAACTGGACACTGATGACTTTTGTAGTGCTCTACTTGCTTTTGATCAGGCCTTTGTTCTTCTGAGTCAGACAAAGTCTTGATGGCACTCAGTATTTCTGCCCCACTAATCTTCCCCAATATCCTGTTGGGTTTTCTGATGCATGTTACGTTTTCAATGAGTGAGGCCACTTTTGGAAAGTTGTTTCCTGTCTGTCGCTGCACTTCAAGTTCCAGGACAACAGGATTATGATCAGAAATTTTACTTTCCTCTACTTTGATATTACACACTCTTCTCATTGTGTCACTGTGCATGAAAAACATGTCTAGCCTAGAATGACTTTCATTTTGATGGCGTGTAAATCCCTCATCAGCAAAGTGTAAGTATGACCAGGTGTCTCTGAGATGCAGAGAAACAGTAAAGTTTTCCAAAATAGACCTAAATGGTGAATTCTTTGAATCTGAAGGACTCCGATCAAAGCGGGGATGTAAAACTGTGTTGAAATCACCTCCAACCACTAGCACACCCTCAGCTGTTTCCATCAAGTACTCTTTCAGTCTACCCAAGACATTTCTGTCTGCTTTATGATTGTACACATTAACCAGTGTGTATAGTTCGCCATACAGATGACAGAACAATACAATGTAACCTCCACTACAATCTTCATCATGGCATATGTACTTAAAAGGTACATTGTTTTTTATCAGTATTGCGACTCCTTTGCTGGAAGAGCTGTGTACAGTGAAGTAGATTTTCCAATCTTTAATGCCTGTCAAAATTTGGTAATGATTCGGCCCAAGACGTGTCTCTTGAATAAAGACAATATCAGCCTGAAGATTACTGAGACATTGCAACACATTTGATAACTTTTCGGGTGGGTGTCTTATACCATGAGTGTTCCAGGTGACAAAACGAAGGCTTGTTTTTCCTTGTGACATCATGATTAATGGTTGAATTTCTATAAATAAAATACAAAATTATATTCACAGTTATTTTATAACATTTCTCTCTGTAGTATATTTTTGTTTATATTTAGGACCGACAAGCACCTATTTTAAATAGTTTTTAGTTTTGTGAATGTCATTATGAAGTTCTCTATTTTTTATGTTCTCAATACAGTATATTCAAACATATAGATACATATGTTTGTTAGCATGATATATTTTAGTAACATATATGTAAATCTGAATAAAAAATATTTTGTTTAATAAATACAATCCCAAAATAACTATACTATACTATACTATACTATACTATACTATACTATACTATACTATACTATACTGAAGAAATACATATGTAAGAATTGAAGATATTTTCCACAAGTTAATTACATCTGTGTTGGCTGACAGGTAAATATTCTCTTATTGAAAACTGTATGAAAATTATTACCAGGAAAAATTAAGAAGAATGATTTAATTGTTTTCACTGTAAAGAATTCCATAAAGGAAAATGAGATCGTGAAAATAGAAAACACAAATTTCTTGAATTTCTTTAAATGTGCATAGATTTATGGTTTTGCATTTTGTAAAGGAAGAAAGAATACTTCCTAATACATTTACCACAGTACACAATGTCTTATGTCATGTCAATCTTACCTTAAAGAAAAGTCAGGCAGCTTGAGAGGTCACAATCAATCACTTGATCTCAGTTCCTTTGTCAGAACTGTTAGGGAAAAGTTTTTTTAACAGTTGTATTATTCTCATTAATGCTGTTATTTTAATTCTTAACTCATTCATATATTATATTAAAAAAGATTAAATAAACTGATCTACTGCAACCAACTAGAACAATGACACTGCATTGGTTGTACTTACAAATTTAATAAAATAAAACTAAAAATATTTTTTTTACATTAAAACTTAAACAAAGCAATTTTTGAGAAAAAGGTGTCAAAGTAACATACACATCTATGCACAGATTTTAAGACATTGCTTAAACAATTTAGTTAAACATTGTGATGTGTTATTCTGCTGTTTTCATAATATGACCATTTCATTATTGTATATAGAATGATAAAATATTATTTAGTAAATGTTATACATTTTTACTATAAAAATATTAAATTCAATTAATGTGTTTATTTGTTTTAAAAATAAATAAATATAATAATTTTTATTATATAGAGTCCATTACTGGGAACTTACTTTGCACATCGAACTGGTGGCAGAATCAGATGAATCCAGTTAGTAAGATGATTTATCTGGAATATTTTATATAAGAAAAACACAACAGATGTGGTAACTACTGGATAAATATCTGATCCAGAAGATGTACTTCAAAAGCTGCTACATACAAAGCAAGAGAAATGAAAGTGAACAACAGAAGAAAGCAGCCTAATGTATACATGAACATTTGTACACCATTTGCATGAGCATACCTCTATTTCCGCACTGTATTGTTGAACCTTTTAAGAACCTTTGTTGGTGCTCTACAAGGTGCTATTTTAGGCCCACTGCTTTACTCCATTATATATGCTACCTCTTGGTACAATTATTTGTAAACATGAAATTAAGCTTATGTATTTTTCTTATCTTGTTAGCCTCTGCTTGAATCTCCAATACAGAGACTCAGTACAGATGGTCAAAGTTCCTTAGCTAAGCCTAACTTACATTTGTAAAGCCAAGAATCAGAAATGGCACTAGCTGGATTTTGCATACTCAAATCTGACCTATATGAAAGTCAAACACTGCATTTACGGTAAAATAAGGCATAAAACGAAACTAGACTACTTCTTGTATTTTAATATTGTAAGAGACAATGTAGATTTTACAGCCATTAATATGCTAGAATAGTAGACATATAAATAATATGGATGTTGTTTAGCACTTCATATTTACCTATTTGGGAGATTCTATTTTAAAAAATTTACAAATTATTACTTAATTCACTTACTATATAGTCAGTTCAGTCTTTTGGTCACTCTCACTTCTATTGTACACACAGATATCAAATTCTGTCTAGTTTTCACCCTTTTAAAATCTGATCTAAAAATCATCCATGGGTGTAAATGGAAAGCAGATCATGGAATAAAAATCAGAGTCATAAACCAATATTTACTCATTTAAATCTTATTAATAATTTAAGATTTAGGACTGTTGACAAAGAAAACATTATTTATTATGGTGAACTGTACACACTTATTAATAAAGCACTCACACTCAAACAAATCTCCATGTTTATTATACCACTGCTTAAATGTTGGCATAAAGTCCAGTGACAGAGAAAATGATGAAATATATTTGTTAGTTCTGCCAAAAAAAAAAAAAAAAAGTATTTCATAAACATGATTTGAAGTATGCAGACATAAACATCATCCAAATATGTAGCTATTTATCTTTCATATAAAGATAAATGTACACAATTTTATTTATTTAATATTGTATTAACAAGCACAGGAATTTGAGATGCATTTACTGATAGATTACAAATCTTAATCTTAAGCGTAAATGCTGCTTGTAGTTTAATCTAAAATGATTAAGTTTTTACCAGTTCACAATCTGCATGTACCTAAAGATTACTTATCTAGTATTTAATGTCTTGAATTTAAATATATTGTCTCAAAATATACAAATATTTAAACATATTTCAAACTTTAAGAACTTCATGTATTATTAGTGTCAACTTAATCTAGTCTAGAAGATGATAGTACTTATCATTCATACTGGAAATATGCACAAGGTAATCATCTGTTCATAAATATTTTACATAAGAAAAACACAACAGTTTTGGTAACTATTGGATAAATATCTGATCCAGAAGACGCACCTCAAAAGATGCTACATACAAAGCAAGAGAAATGAAAGTGACCAACAGAAGAAAGCAGCCTAATGTATACATGAACATTATACATGAAACAGCCACAACTCAACAAATCTAGTCTACTGTATAGTCAAACATCCTTAGCCAAGCCTACATACATTTGCAAAGACATGAATAAGAAATGTCGTCAGCTTATGCATAGTCAAATCTAACCTATGTGAAATAGAAACTCTGGATTCACTGGAAATAGAAAATGGTGTTTAACACCCTTCTGGGCCACAGAGTACCTGAAGTTACAACAAATGTGTATTAAGTTTAAACAGTTACATTTATGTACATTTATTGTGCCCTTGTCATTTTTTAATGAATCATTTAAACAAATTTAATCAAACAGCATTTTTTAAAAATGTAATTATTTTTTAAAATGCAATTTAAAGGCATACAGCCATATCTATTTACACTTTAACCCCCCCCCCCAGTGTGCAAACCAAAGCTACACCTATGCCTATTTTCAAACTTTGCATGCGCAAAGCCTGCGTTCATTTGCAATGATATGAATAAGAAATGACCATCTTTTTTGCCTAGTAAAATCTAACCTAGGTGAAAATGCATTTCTAAATGTCTTTTCTTGGTAATAATGAAATGTGTCGTGGAAATAGTAATGCTGATATATTTATCTGTATTTATTTATTTTTATTTTTTATTACTATTTATGATTTCTCCTGTTGATGAATTACTATAGATCTAAGAATCAGTACTACATTTCTATGGACAAAAAGAAAAACTGTATTAGATTTATAAATTGTGTCAGTAATTTATTTAAAGTAAGCTTAAAGTGAACTAAACCTGCTCACCTAACCTTAACTAAAATGTTTCTCAGAGCATGTTTGGTTTCATTCTAATCCCTATTTCATGGTAAACATCATAATATCATAAATATCATAACGATTTATGAAATTGACAGTATATAGTTTTATATTGTACAATGCTTACACTTTAACATACTGAGACTACTTGTTGTGTTTTGGTGTTTGTTCCCACCAACTCCATCTCAAGTACCAAACGAACATACAGTATCTTTGGGGGAGGGGGGTTTCAGTAGATCGTTATCTAGATTGTGTCACTTCTATTCAGTATTACACTTCACATGTTGAGGCAGGCGGGGGATCAAGGCACACAGCGAGAGGCCTGAGAGGGCCGAGTGATGTCCACAGCCGAGCTGAAGGGCCGAGCGACGTCCACAGCTGAGCTGAAGGGCTGAGTGACGTCGACAGCCCCTGATGCACGACGCACGGTGCCCGACGCCCCATGGCCAGACCCATGTCCAGAAACCCAGAAAGTGGGGGAGGGCGGGAAAAAAAATCATCCGCCACATAGCAAAAAATCACAAAAATATCCATGGGGGAAAACACAGGCATGCAACACCCCCCGCGGACAGGAAGTGGGGCGATGTCCTCCACGGAAAACCAGGAAGTAAACAGGTGCGGGGCAATGTCACAGGACACTGAAAAACAAAACAAAACTGGTGACATCGACCACAAGCAGGAAGTGAGGCAGCATCCCCCGCTAAGAAACTATTTTCTTAGTTTAGACACATTTGACAGTAACCAGGAGAAGATTTTTTGTTTTGAGGTAGAGTCATATTTTCAATATCATTTAGGAGACTAAATATAGATTCTCACATGGTTTGCACATCAGTTTTAGGCATCAAGTTTCTCCTAAAATTCATTAGGAGAAATTAATTGAGATAAAAAGGAGACATAAAGTCTGAAAACAGAGGAAAACCTTTGCCATCAGCAGGATTGGAACCTAAATCCCCTAAACACAACACAACCAATGTACACTTTGTATACAGCATACAATTACAGTATTGTCTACATGAGAGAAAAGACTGAGATTTGTAATGAATTTGAGTAAATACTGTAAATACTCCACGGAAAACCAGGAGGTAAACAGGTGCGGGGCAATGTCGCAGGACACTGAAAAACAAAACAAAACTGGTGACATCGACTGCAAGCAGGAAGTGAGGCGGCATCCCCCGTGAGAAATTGGAAGCGGAGCGGTGTCCCTCACCGAAACAAATGCAGACCAATGTCACACACACACACACAAAAAACAACAGTCCAGGAAAAAAAATACTCCCACAATAAGCCGGTCCAGGCTGATGCTATCCTGCTGGGTCTTAAAGTGGGGGAATCCTTCTGTCAGGGATGCGGGGTAAAAACAGACGCAAATGCAGGATAGGATAAAATAAACTGAATTTATTAACTACAAAACACGAAACGGGGACAAAGACACAACACCCAAAGACACGACCAGACATGACACGAGACGACAGACGACAACAGAAGACAAGGATTTCGCGCTGCCATAGGCAACGCCTCATGGATAAATACTACAAACAATTAACACATGAGGAACAGGTGTGCTGAGATGGGGAGGAGTAAACAAGGTCGGGGCAGACACGTGACAAAGAACAAAAACATAAGTTTTTGTTCTTTGTCCAAAGTCCGGGCTTCATCATGACATTGAAGGTTTATCATCATGTATTCCAAGGCCCATACCATTTGAGACACTTTAGATCATGTATCTTAGGGCCTTTACCATCAGGTGCTTTTAAATCCTTTTACCATCTATGCATCTTATGTCTGTGATGTAGTACTCTAAGGTTGTGTAAGTTATCTTCACTTTTAATTTACTGTATACATTGTATTTATATTTGTATTAAATAAAGCAGGTAATTGATTCATTTTATTTGTTACTTAATTGTTAAATAAATACCTATCACAAGTATAATGTAAAAGCCAAGTCTCGCATGACATTAGACTCCTCCGAGTGAATCATATACATTTCTTAATTAGGATAAAAAAAATCTGTTGACCTAGTTAACATAAGTCTCATTGTAACACTGCTATTATTATATTTCTAGTATTGACTAGAAGAGTTAAAAAATATCTTATAGAATCAGATCATTATTTACAAATACATAATCATTCAGCTGCCTCCATTTCCATCTTTGGTCATATATGAGCAGAAGAACTAAGTTAATTTCAAGATTTAAATTTTTTTGTTCATTTTAAAGTCTTTGAAGAGCAAACGTTAGCTCTACCTTATTCTGTATCTAATAGACAATGATGTCTTAAATGGATGGGGCTTATACTCTAACATTTCCTTGCAGAAACTCGTCTTTCTCTTGTAGTGATGTAGTAATGAGGAGACAACAAATATTGATAGTGTCAGTCAAGTGGGTGTTTTTAGTACTATTCTGCACAACCTGGGCTTAAATAGCTACAAATTCCTTGAGGAGATCAATAAAATATTCTGATACTGTTAATTATTAGTACCCTTATATTAGGAGTGGAGAAGTTCTATATTGTATACTCCTTAATTCTCTCTCTCTCTCTCTGTCTCTCTCTCTCTCTCTCTCTCTCTCTCTCTCTCTCTCTCTCTCTCTCTCTCTCTCTCTCTCTCTCACTCACACACACACACACACACACACACACACACACACACACACACACACACACACACACACATAAGAACGTGCCAGAGATTAACACAAACATGTTTATATGTTTATTCATACATGTTTATGCACTTAATTTTGTTCACAAGAAATTGATGTGCATATTCTCTTATAGAGTAAAACATTTAGAAACCAGCTATAAACTAAATTTATAAACAGCCTTCACTGTAATTTAAGATCTATTCTAGAAAGCTCTATCACTGTCATGTTACACACATTAATCTATAACTATACAATAATTAACATTATCTTTAAGTGTTTTGATTAAAATTATAAATACAATTCTAACACAATTCAAATACATTTAAAACAATTTAAATATATTTTCTTAGTTTAGACACATTTCACAGTAACCAGGAGAAGATTTTTTGTTTTGAGGTAAAGTCATATTTTCGATATCATTTAGGAGACTAATTAGAGATTCTCACATGGTTTGCACATCAGTTTTAGGCATTTCTCAAGTTTCTCCTAAAATTCATTAGGAGAAATTAATTGAGATAAAAAGGAGACATATAGTCTGAAAACAGAGGAAAACCTTTGCCATCAACAGGATTGGAACCTAAATCCCATAAACACAACACAACCAATGTACACTTTGTATACAGTGTACAATTACAATATTGTCTACATGAGAGAAAAGACTGACATTTGTAATGACTTTGAGTAAATACTGTATGTAATGAGTAAGAGTCAGTGTTGGAGTACATATTTTAAGTTGACATGCTTATTGTAAGTTTTGAAATATCCTTGAAATAGATGATGAAATCATCCACAATCTCCGGTGTAACTGACTTTGTATGTATGTGTAGAACCTGTCTTTGATAGCAAACAGTGGTTTACAGAAGTTACTTAAAACTATTGTTACTTAATTGTTAAATAAATAAATCACAAGAATAATATAAAAGGCAAGTCTCACAAAAAATCTGTTGACCTAGTTAACACAAGTCTCATTGTAACACTTCTATTATTATATTTCTAGTATTGACTAGAAGAGTTAAAAAAATATCTTATAGAATCAGATCATTATTTACAAATACACAATTATTCAGTTGCCTCCGTTTCCATCTTTGGTTGTAGATGAGCAGAAGAATTAAGTTAATTTCAAGATTTAAATTTTTTTCATTTTAAAGACTTTGAAGAGCAAACATTATCTCCACCTTACAGTGGTGTACTAAATAGATTGAGCTTATACTCAAACATTTCCTTTCAGAAAGTCGTCTCATGTAGTAACGGGGAGACAGTAAATATAAGTAGTGTCAGTCAACTGGGTGTTTTTAGTACTATTCTGCACACTCTGTGCTTAAATACAGTAGTTACAATTTCCGTGAGGAGTTCTATAAAGTATTCTGACACTGTTACTTATTAGTACCCCTATTTTAGGAGTGGAAAAGTTCTATAATCTATACTCCTTAATTGTCACACACACACACACACACACACACACACACACACACACACACACACACACACACACACGTAAGAACTTGCCAGAGATGAACACAGCTATAAACTAAATATATAAACAGCCTTCACTGTAATTGAAGATCTATCCTAGAAATCTATCTCTATCACTGTCATGTTACACACATTAATCTATAACTATACAATATTATCAAACATTATCTTTGTGTTTTGTTTAAAATTTTAAAAACAATTCTAGCACAATTCAAATACATTTAAAACAATTCAAATATATTTTCTTAGCATAGACACATTTTATAATAACCAAGAGTAATCTACATATCAGTTTTAGGCATTTGTCAAGTTTCTCCTATTCATTAGGAGAAATTAATTGAGATAAAAAGGAGACAAAGTCTGAAAACAGAGGAAAACCTTTGCCATCAGCAGGATTGGAACCTAAATCCCCTAAACACAACACAAACAATGTACCCTTTGTATACAGCATACAATCATTGTCTAAATGAGAGAAAATCTTTGAGATTTGTAATGAATTTGAGTAAATATGTAATGAGTATGAGTCAGTGTTGGAGTATTTATTTTAAGTTAACATGCGTATTGTAAGTCCTGAAATGTCCTTGAAACTGTTGTTGAAAAAATCCACAAACTCCGGTGTGAAAGACTTTGTATGTATGCGCATAACCTGTCTTTGATGGCAAACAGTGGCCTTACAGTCGTTAGTTTCAACTATGACTTCTAGCTCATTTAGAGCCAGACTGAAGATCAATTTGGTGAGTGGACACCCAGGCTTCAACAGTCTGAGTTCAGAAGAGTCTTGTTCTCTAGAGAGCAAGTAATCCAGCATTCTCAACTCCAGTTTGAAGACAGAAGAGATCTTATTTTGCTTCGTCACCTCAAGATGTAGCATCTGAAGTTTTTTCTTAAGGAAAGACCACTTGATTTTCTGTGGGCCTGTCTCAAATGTCACAGTGAAAAATGGTTCAAGATTTCTCTCTACCTTTCTTTTGAAAGAAGGGGAAATGGACTCACTGAGACGCTTTGCTAAAATCTGTGAGAATATCAAATACCTAACATTAAAGGTGCGGATGTCTCCTACATCCTTTTTCTTTATCATTGAATTGTATTTGTTTTTTAAATGTTCAGACAATTGACAGCAATGGTTTTTATAGTATTTTACATCTTTATCAAGTGAATGCTCTTCTAAGTCAGTCAAAGTCTTAATGGCACTCACTATTTCTGCTCCACTAATCTTTCCTGGTCTTCTGTCAGGTATGTATGTAAAAGGCTTAGGCAATGCTAAGGCAACATTTGGGAGGATTGTTTTAGGTCTGTGCTGAACTGTGAGTTCTAGTATAAGAGGATAGTGATCAGAAAGACTCTGTTCATCTTCATTGTATTCTACATTAATATTAGCCACTCGTCCAATTTTGTGCTCTGGAAGGAAAAACATGTCTATCCTGGAGTAACTATCATTCTGACGTCGTGTAAAGCCTTCATCAGTAGGGTGTTTGTATGACCAGATGTCTCTGAGATTGAGAGAAACAGTAAAATCTCCTAAAAAAGCTCTCAGGGGTGAATGCGTTGCTTCAGAAGCTGGACTCCGATCAAAGCAGGGATGGAAAACTGTGTTGAAATCACCTCCAACCACTAGCACACCTTCAGCTGTTTCCCTTAAATACTCTTCCAATCTACCCAACATATTTCTTTCTGCTTTATGATTGTACACATTAACCAGTGTGTATAGTTCCCCATATAGTTTACAGAAGAGCACAATGTAACCTCCACTATAATCCTCATCATGACATATGTACTCAAATGGTACACTGTCTCTTATCAGTATTGCGACTCCTTTGCTGCAGGAGCTGTGCACAGTGAAGTAGGATCTCCAGCCTGGAACATCTTCCAGTGTTTCATAGCAGTCTTTCCCAACATGTGTCTCTTGTATAAAGGCAACATCAGCATGAAGGTTGCTAAGGCTGTACAACAATTTTGAGAACTTTTGTGGTGACCTAGTGGTATCTTTAATACCATTTGTGTTCCAGGAGACAAAATGGAGACTTGATTGTGTCATTATTAATGAACTTCTGTAAATAAAATACACATACAATTATTATAAAACACAATATCTCTCTCTCTCTCTCTCTCTCTCTCTCTCTCTTTCTCTCTCTCTCTCTCTCTCTCTCTCTCTCTCTTTAATATTTCTGTCATTGTGTTTTGTGCAAGAAACTAATCGAGCAATCTTTGATATGTAACTGAAAATAAATACTACATTATACAGATTACTGCCTGCAATGTCCTTGTTACTGATTGAACTTTTGTTAAAGTAAAATAAAATACACAAAATAAAACACAATTACAGTATATATAACATTTATTTGTTGTATGTTAAAATTATCCTCAATCCTTAAAATAAAATCCCCAAATAACTATATTATACAGATATATTAGACAGATTACCTTGTTGGAAATGTACTTTTGGCTCAGCAGTCAGCTGATGGTACAAATGTAAGAAATTAAGAAGTACATATTTAATCAATTATGAAATACGGCTTCAGTTAAGTCTTTATACTATAAATTCTATTGTACATAGTGGAAATATTGTGCAAAACGTAATCGTACATTTGTTTGGTAAGACTTTTTATGGCACAAAATTTTAAAAAGGAATATACATTCACGGCCACTTTATTAGTTGCACCTGTCCAACTGCTCGTTAACGCATATTTCTAATCAGCCACATCGCAGCAACTCAATGCATTTAGGCATGTAGACATGGTCAAGGTGATCTGCTGCAGTTCAAACCGAGCATCAGAATGGGGAAGAAAGGTGATTTAAGTGACTTTAAACGTGGCATGGTTGTTGGTGCCAGATGAGCTGGTCTGAGTATTTCAGAAACTGCTGATCTAGTGGGATTTTCACGCACAACCATCTCTAGGATTTACAGAGAATGGTCCGAAAAAGAGAAACTATCCAGTAAGCGGCAGTTCTGTGGGCGCAAATGCCTTTTTGGTGCCAGAGGTCAGAGGAGAATGGCCAGACTGGTTCGAGCTGATAGAAAGGCAACAGTAACTCAAATAACCACTCATTACAACCGAGGTATGCAGAAGAGCATCTCTGAACACACAACATGTCGAACCTTGAGGCGGATGGGCTACAGCAGCAGAAGACCACACCGGGCGCCACTCCTGACAGATTATAACAGGGAACTGAGGCTACAATTCGCACAGGCTCACCAAAATTGGACAATAGAAGATTGGAAAAATGTTGCCTGGTCTGATGAGTCTTGATTTCTGCTGCGACATTCAGATGGTAGGGTCAAAATTTGGCATCAACAACATGAAAGCATGGATCCATCCTGCCTTGTATCAACGGTTCAGGCTGCTGGTGGTGGTGTAACGGTGTGGGGGATATTTTCTTGGCACACTTTGGGCCCATTAGTACCAATTGAGCATCGTGTCAACGCCACAGCCTACCTGAGGATTGTTGCTGACCATGTCCATCCCTTCATGACCACAGTGTACCCATCTTCTGATGGCTACTTCCAGTAGAATAACGCGCCATGTCATAAAGCGCGAATCATCTCAGACTGGTTTCTTGAACATGACAATGAGTTCACTGTACTCAAATGGCCTCCACAGTCACCAGATCTCAATCCAATAGAGCACCTTTGGGATGTGGTGGAATGGGAGATTCGCATCATGGATGTGCAGCCGACAAATCTGCAGCAACTGCGTGATGCTATCATGTCAATATGGACCAAAATCTCTGAGGAATGTTTCCAGTACCTTGTTGAATCTATGCCACAAAGGATTAAGGCAGTTCTGAAGGCGTAAGGTGTACCTAATAAAAATGGCCGGTGAGTGTAGTTTGCGATGGCATTTTTTATTTATTTTTTGCTAATGTTTCAGCTTATAATAAAAGAGCAGACTTGTGATTTGTCAAAAATCAAATCCGACAACATCAGGTTGACTTAAATGCTGTACATTCTTGTAAATAACAAAACTTCTGTACGTTCCTGTAAATATGCATCTTAAAAACCCAAGGTATCTTGTTTTATCAGTTGTACTGGATTAAAATTACCCTATTTTGGAAGTGTTCTCAAAATACGAAAAAATAATGTAATGTTTACCTGAACCAGTTCAGTAGGTAAGTGGGGTCAGGACTTTTTGAATTCACAGACCTTTAAACTGATTACATTTAAACATTAAAGATCAAGTGTGTCAGCAAATTTTTCTTGGTTCTTCCTCTTTGAGAATTAAGGTTCATGTAGTTCCTTTATAAAATTAAATATAAAATTATTAAATATAAAATTATATATATATATATATATATATATATATATATATATATATATATATATATATATATATATATATATATAATTTTATATTTAATTTTTTTGAGAATTTAATTTTTTTGAGAATTAAGGTTCATGTAGTTCCTTTAAATCTAGCTTGATTGAACTGTACTTCTGAAACAAGATGGTTGCTAGTTAAATTTATTTAAGAATAATCCTTGATACTGTGCAAATCATACTCAAACTATGCTTAGATAAATTTACTAAAAATTTGCACATGGAAAAGTTTTCTCACCATTTAAGAAATGTTACACTCAATGTAACAGCACTTTATGATACCTAAAGCTACTGTGATTTAGCAAAGCAAATGATTTTATGTTGGTTTGTAGATAAAAAATGAATAAAGGATGATTCAATGTTTTTAATAATATTATAATTTAATAAAATACTAACAAAAAATTTGAACACATGTAATGTGTACTAATTAAAATGACAATTTAAAACTAAAATCAGAATCTGAAAAAAACTTATCGTTCAAAATAGTACGAACATACTCATACATTTACTTAAACTGTCATCAATGCATTTATTGTTATTGTGTTAAGACTTCTGCTTTTAGGTAAAACAACATATTATAAAATAATGATGTCATATAATTTAAGAACGTTTGAAAATATGGTATACAAAAACTTACCTTGTTTACTCGGCTGGTTGCAGAAATAAAGTCCCACGATTTAGAGAGACTTTGCAGGGAGAAAGCAATGAAAACGTAACTGAAAATTACTCGTTTCTAAAGTGTACAGCAAAAGGCACTTATTTTTTTATGAAAGAGTTTTTTTCAAAAACAGTGAAAGTGAAAAACAGAAACCAGATGGATGTAAATGTAGACGTTTGTGCATACATTTGAATGAGCACATTTCTATTTTCATATCATTTAACCCTCTTTAGACCTAAACTTGCTCAGATTCAGATAGTTACTGCATAGTTAATAGTAACACAGTAGAAAAGTGCAAGACAATGTATGTTAGCAAACTTTCCTGCAGGTTCTTGCATTTATTTGAGTTTTCATGCATTCTTGTACTTTAAGATCTTGCCTTGACTTCCAAATATCCCCTTAAGTATCATTTTGATCAGTTAAAATTTAGTTGAAGCATTTGATATGTTTTTATAGCCTTTCACTGCTTTCGGTTAGCTTCATATTTAAATCCTCAGTCAGCTGTTTAAAGAAGACATCATTAAAAACAAAATAAAATTCTATAAAATGTGTATAAATGAAAATTAATTACACATAAATGTCCAGTTCATGTACCATGGCCTTTGATAATCCTCAATCTTAAATATAAAATCCCCAAACATATATTAACTGTAATATAGTTATACTATATTAGACAGATTACCTTGTTGGAAATGTACTTTGGGCTCAGCAGTCAGCTGGTGGTACAAATGTACGAAATAAAGAAGTACATATTTAAGCAATTATGAAATAAGGCTTCAGTTAAGTCTTCATACATAGTGGAAATATTGTGCAAAACTTAATCAGAACATTTGTTTGGTAACTGTAATAAATGGTAAATTTACTGTAATGTAAAATTTTACATTATTTTATGGCACAAAATTCTACAAAGGAATATAGTTTGCGATTTAATAATTTTTTTTGCTAATGTTTCAGCTTAGAATAAAAGAGCACACTTGTGATTTGACAAAAAACATCAGGATGACTTGAATGATATACATAACAAAAATAACAAAACTTCTGTACTTTTGTGTAAATATGCAAAAAACCCAAGGTATATTGTTTAATCTATTGTCTAGAGCAGGAGTGTCAAACTCAAATTCACAGTGGGCCAAAATATAAATCTGAGATAAAGTCACTGTCACAACCGGAAGAGGAAGGAGGAGACAGACCCGTATGCAGGATAGCTTCAAATGAAAGGGGTTTAATAAATAATAAAGACAACGACATAAGATGATAACAAAAGCAATACAAATGAAGACACTTAACAAAGACTAGACATGACGAGGGGTAAACGTAACTAATGATTCCGTGCTGCACTCGGCAACGCGGCCCACTTAAATATAAAAAAGACACGAAGACACAATAAGGATCAGGTGTGAAGACAGGGAGGGGCAGACGAAGGCGGGGCAGACACGTGACGAAGAAGAAAACAAAAACAGCACGTGGCCAAAAGTCCGGGTTGAGTCCTGACAGTCACGGACGAAACTGAATATTTATTGAAAAATTAACTGCAAGTGATATGTAATGTTCAACCTTTTTCATATGGAAACAAACTTTAGTTTTGCTTAAACACAGGATTTGGAACAACCAGAGCTTGATATTACAAACACATAAGAAATTCAATTCTTATTGCAGATAAGATTTTGCAATCTCTGCTGCCACAATAAAGCTAGATTTTACAGCAGCGTCACTTTTTGA
This sequence comes from Tachysurus fulvidraco, assembly GCF_022655615.1. Taxonomy (NCBI): domain Eukaryota; kingdom Metazoa; phylum Chordata; class Actinopteri; order Siluriformes; family Bagridae; genus Tachysurus; species Tachysurus fulvidraco. The sequence goes on along the minus strand of NC_062520.1, from coordinate 25,695,693 downwards.
TTTTGCTTTCATGAACATAGTCTGCCAGGAAACCAGACTTTTTTTCATCTTCTCCGTGTTCTGGAGCTTCTGCATTACGTCAAGGTCCTTATACTTCTCATAATGTTTCGTTTCATAGTGTCTGTCTTCTTATGTTATATTCTTTCGTTACAGACACGTTAGCTCCGTTAGCACACAAGACAAACAGGTCTGTCCTTTATATTCGTGAACAGATAATCTCCCCCCCACCTGTCTTGCAAGCTCCTATTGTCCATCTTTCGTTTGGCCATTTTTTGTGAAGGGTGGAATTAACTTGCCCGATGTGACTGTAGCATGGTTGTTAACGACTGTCAACAGAGAATGAGGGGCGCTTGCTGTTCATGACTACACGTCAGTACAGTGGCAAGGCATTCTTGGATTTGTAGTATTAGCAGAGCATGCGGCTAGCCAGCTGTAATGCACATTTGATATGATCTCGCGGGCCAAATATAATTACACCGTGGGCCAAATTTGAGTTTGACACCCCTGGTCTAGTGGGTGCAAGTGTTGAGGATGCAAAAGATAGGGATAGGTGGAGAGCAGTGTTGTGATGTAATGGAGCACAAATACTTTGTAACTGTACTTAAGTAGAAATTTCACGTATCTGTACTTTACTTTGCTATTTAAATTTGTCAAATTTCACTTTTACTCCACTACATTTCCTAGTTAAAATGTATACTTTTACTCCATTATATTTCCACTAAGCATCTTCGTTACTCGTTACTACAAAATAAAATCAGCAGAAATGTGTGCGACTGCAATAAGGGAGGTTTGGCGAATCACTGCTCCTAGATTGCATTACGCGCTCCGCACGCTCTATTTCAGCGTAATGTTGCCAAAGGAGGAGAAAGCACAACTGAAACCGCCATGGAAGCACCTACTGGACCTCCCGTTATCGTAGACCAGGGGTGGCCAACCAGTCAGAGACCAAGAGCCACATTTTTTACTTTGTTACCGCAAAGATCCGCATCCTACACATGGGCACACATGATCATCCCCATTTTTTTTCACTGCCATTTTGAGAGTGAACTTGACACAAATTGTTTACTCAAATGATCTTGGTCCTACTGGGAATCTTTCAGGTATTTTTATCCCACTCACATGCGCGTTTGACGAAAATACCGTATTGAACTGATGCGAAGCGAACACGCACAATAAAAAGACACAAATACAAACTTCGATATGAATGTAAAATCCGCATGAAACTGGGCAAAGAGCCGCATGCGGCTCGGGAGCCGCGGGTTGGCCCCCCTGTAGACGACCACCCCGACGAAAGTGGTGAACTCGGTGAACATGGTGACGAAGATAATGTTATACACCCGTGGCCGTATTTGCAAGAAATGTTTCTGTACATTGGAATGAAAGATTCTTCCTACCGGATGAAGTGCCTCTTATGCCTACCGAAAATCACAGAAATTTTACTTTTCACTTTTACTTTAAATACTTAAGTACATTAAATATCAGAAAATTACTTTTGATACTTAAGTACAGTATATATCAGATATTTTAAAACTTTTACTTGAGTAATATTCTAAAAGGTAACTTTCACTTCTACCAAAGTCTTTTTCTAGTACGATACTTGTACGTTTACTCAAGTATTCCCTTGTAGTACTTTATACAACACTGGTGGAGAGAGATGATTCGCTGTGGCGACCCCTCAAGGGAAAAGCCGAAAGAAGAAGAAGATATTGTTTAATCTATTGTACTGGGTAAAAATTTTCCTATTGGAGAAGTGTTCTCAAAACTATGAAAAAATAAAGTACCAGTTCAATAGTAAGGTGGGGTCAGGGCTTTACATGTACTGTAAGTTCACAGACCTTTAAACTAATCAAAATTTAAACATTAAAGATCAAGTGTTATGGCAAAGCTTTGTTGGATCTTATCAACCAAGAGAGTTGCTAGTTTTGTAAAAACATTTGTAAAAGAATATATCCTTGATACTATGCAAATCATACTCAAAGAATGCTTAGATAAATTTACTAAGAATTTGCACATGGAAATTATTGCCACACATTCAAGAAATGTTAAATATTTATAAGGGAGAAACACACCCTTAGTGTGGAGTAGTGTTCTCTCTCTTCATTAGCCTTACCTAAAAACAGTAGACAATTTGAAACCTTCTGTTGATCAGTTGATCTTTATTAAGGTATAGCCATTGTTAAATCCATGTAAGTTGGTGATGTAATTATTTGGTACAATGCTGGTGCATACGATTTACAGCAGAAAGTGATTGTGCACAAAGGAACAGACAGAAGGAAACAAAAATGCAGCTTGATGCACAAATCTTTATGAGATATTTGCATTAGTGGTTGTCTATATCTGCAATGTATTTTTAACCTTTTAAGACCTACATATGGGCTTGAATGGAAATATGTGTTTCTAAACACAAAACAATATTAAAACAAAAAGAAAAAAAAATACAGATTTGTAAATCTAGCAAGAACATGCAGGATTCAATATGCTAAATATGGGATAAATGCTACTCATTCTGTTTACGTCAGGTCCTTTTATTCTTTTGTATTTTTCTTGTCAGGACTTTGGCTTGTTAATTTCAAAACATTATTAAAAAAACTAAAACTAAAACAAATCAAGTAAGTAGAAAACTTGGTAATAACATGGAAAATGAAAAGCAGCGTAATTTTATCAGTTTAACAGGAAATATTTTGTAATTGATATCAGCAACAACTTGAGAGCAAATTAGAATGTTAGAAATATTCACAAGTTAGTGATTTACTTACCAAAATCTAAAGAAATCATGAAATCAAACGAGGATGATAGGAATCTAACACCAGTTTATGAAGGCAGGCTCTCTGTAGCTCAGACTGTAAAAGTTTTAATTGAATGTTTTTAAATGTACTTTAAAAGTAATTAGAAAACACAAAAAAATACAGTATTTTAACACCATTTGTTTAATCTTTGATTGTTATATATATATGATAAGGAACTTACTGTTAGGAACTTCCCATGTACACTCAGCTGATAGACAAAAACAAAAATCAAATGAGTCATACTATTTAAAGGAAATGTCAAAAGGTACATACGTCACACCTAAATAAAGGTGGTACCATTTTACAAGCTGAACATCATTTTTAACACAAGGGATTTCATTCCAACTTGAAAGAAAGGCTGTAACTGTAGTAACAAAATCAAAAAACAATAAGCATTTTTATGTATACATAATTACAAAACACTAAAAGATCAATCATTTTAACACCATTGTAAAATGTTAGTGTAATTTACTGTGTATCTGCTGTAAACAAAGTAAAACATCCTTGATTTATTGTGAAATGTGACACTTTAGGCACTATAAAATGAAAGTAAAGAATCAGCAACAACTCTAAATCTAGTCTATATATAAAGTACTGTATAGTGTACAGAGGAACGTGTAAAACCAGGCAGACAACTTAGGAGCAAAATTTGGATAAAAGAATGAAGCAACACCAGTGTTTGTTTTTGGTGTCTTGGTGTAGCACTCCACTTCACACCTCACCAAGACCAAATGTTTCCTTTGGCTTATTCTGACACTACTAAACTTACTGAATAGTTAAAAAAAATCTTAAATATAAAAAATCATCTTTTAAGGATTTTTCATTGATTCAATCACTATATAAAGTTTGATAGAGATCTGTGTGTGTGGAAATATAGAAATTTCTAAAGGCTTCACAAACTTTCAAGCAACATTGTATATACATATACTGCATAAAGTTTGTGAAGCCTTTAGAAATTTCTATATTTCTGCATAAATATAACCCAAAATAACATCAGATTTTCAAACATGTCCTGAAACTAAACAAAGTGAACACAATCAAACAAATGAGCCAAAAGTATTATATTTCATTTACTTATTGAGAAAAATGTCCCAGTATTATATATCTATGACTTGCAAAAGTATGTGAACCTTTGATTTTTTACTGTCTGTTGTGAGCTCTTGTGCACAATAATTGTACGTAAAGCATGATATTTCCACCACCATGTTTCACAGATGGTATAAGGTTCTTATTCTGGGATTCAGTATTTTCCTTTCTCTGAAAATAATGATTTTTATTTAAAAATGAAAAGTTTTATTTTGGTCTCATACCTCCACAAATTTTTACAATAGTCCTCTGGATTGTCTACATGAACTTTAGCAAACTTCATGGGCAGCAATGTTCTTTTTGGAGAGAAATAGCTTTCTGCTTGCAACTCTGCCTTGCACACCGAGGTTGTGCAGTGTTCACCTTCTCCCGCAAACTTACATGACCCTCAGCTCCTATCCAGGAGTCCTGACCCCATCCTACCACCATCTGTGATACTCTGTCCAGTGGGACTTGATGGAGGAAATTCACCAGGCCCACCAGTCAGAGGCACCTCCACTTGAATGCTCACCTTCTAGACAGTTCCTACTCGCTTATGGCAACAAGTGACCCAGTGGATTCATGCAGCACCCAGTTCAGGCCACCCTGACCTTCCAAAATCTAACAATTACACCACAATCATCGCCACTGACCGCTTCTCGAAAGCCTGCCTTTTTTGCCTCTAAAGGGCCTACCTACGGCCATGGAAACTGCTCAAGCCCTATCCCACCAAGTATCTAGCCCACAAAGCATTCTGCCACTTCTTGAACATTAACATTAGCCTGACATCTAGTTAGCACCCACAATCTAACGGTCAGGTAGAACGGCTCAACCAGGAAATCGGTTGCCTTTGTTATCAGAAAAATGCATAGGTTCATGACTTTCCATTTAAAAAGGAAGAAAGAACTTCATAATACTGTTTATCACATTAGCGTTCAGTACAATGTGTAATCTTATAGGAATCTTACCTAACAAGGAGGCTACACTGGATAAAAGAATGCAGATAGACACCATTGTTTACTTTTGTTGCTGCTTATTCAACTGATCTCCGGTCAGATAAAAGTAAAGTAAAAGTTTCCACTGAGGTGATTTTATTTACCAACAGATTTTTTCCCCCTCCTATCCACTACAGTCCAGTTTACAAACAATTTACCTGAAATACTGTCCTCTACACACGGTTATTATATGTTAGGGAAAACATAATATTACGAAAGCGTGACATTGAGTCCTAGCTCTATGTTTTCCATTAACCAGCATGCACCTGGCCACATTAGACTCAAATACCCAGAACACACATGCACTTTCATGCTCAGTCATCTTCATACCTATCGTTCACACCTGTTTCCAGAGAAATGAAAGTGAGCAACAGAAGAAAGCAGCCTAATATATACATGATCATTATGCATGTATACATGAAACAGCCACAACTCAACAAATCTAGTCTATATATAAAGTACTACCTAATAGTTTAGCACTTATTATTTTAAAGTCTGGGGGGAATGATTTGATTGCATTGATTGAAATTCTCATGTTGATTCTTCAATTCAGATTTTCAGAAATTTAAGCTAAATCTATAGTGATGAGATACACACATTGTTACTTTTTCCCACTTCATTTATAGTCCATTCAGTCTTTTGCTCAATCTCAATACTTCACACTTTTCCTTAAAATATTTTGAAAACCAAAAATCCAAAAACTGTACATACAGTACCACTTTTTATTGTGCACATGTATGAACTACTGTCTCTGAGATTAGACAGATCAGTATAGTCTTCTAAAATAATTATTAGTGATGAATCCCTTCAGCTAAAATGTAATTGTAAGCATAAATGATAATTTAATAATGCACATTTTTCAAATTAAATATGATTTATGTTTCCCCAAATGTGTATAGACTTGTACATACTATGTACATAAAGTAAGTAAGCAAGTTTTACATAACATCACACTAAATTATTAAGAAAGAAATATGACATTTTCACAAATTCTGTCTCCTTATAAATGCAGCAAACATGACTGCAGTTGAATGTACTGTAGAATTAGACTAGACAAAGGCTAAAACTTGCTGTATAAATCTTTAATGATTGCAGTAAAACACAACACACTATATCATTGAATGAAAGTGAAATTTAATTAAATCTAATGAATGGATCAATGAAATATAATTAAATAAAATGAAATGAAAGAGATATATTGTTAGCTGAAACATTTTTAGTAAAAGTACAATTACTTCTGGTAAATAAAAAATGTTTTATGCAGAATTCAAGCAGACAAATCATTGGACAAGGCAGAATTTTACAATTCTTTGCAGCAAAATAAACAAGGCTAAACTATAGGCAAAGGCTATAAACTACAGTATAGGCAAAAACCAGGAAACATGATCCAAACCAAAAACAAAAATGTTGCATACACTCCAATAACCCAAGCTAATTATGTGCATCTTATCTGTATAAATCCACAGATAAGTTTGAAAACTTTTATATTTTAATGAATCTATTTTACTTGTCTCCAGTGAAGGACAGTGATCACCCAATGTAGTACTAATGCACTCTTATACATGGTCATTCCTGAAATGGCCAACAGAAAACCCTTTCCTGCAAGATTTCGTAAAATGCCAAACTACTACTATTTAACCACAATAAAGAAGACCATATGGATATACCATTTAATTACTTCAAAATAGACAACATTCCAGAAAATATAGTTAACATTCATTATATACAACTAAGTATATACAATAAAGAAGAAATTTATTAAATAAAATCAAAACAACATTCACAATTATAATATATTTATAGTTTAGAATGTGGATAGATAGATAGATAGATAGATAGATAGATAGATAGATAGATAGATAGATAGATAGATAGATAGATAGATAGATAGATAGATAGATAGATAGATAGATAGATAGATAGATAGATAGATAGATAGATAGATAGATAGATAGATAGATAAGGCAAATAAATGCACCCCTGACAGACAGGTTGCAATACAATTTACAGTGCAGATTCTGTTGAAAAACCTTTTAAAGGTTCACTAACTATCATTAATTATGTCATTTAATTAAAGTTATTATGACAATTGTAAAATTAAATAATCTGCCTTGCTTGTTTATTGATTTGTTTTAATCCTACCAGACTAAAGCTACAAATGAAATTTTGTCACACACATCTGTGCACTTTAATCATCTTAATACCTTTTTTTTTCTCAGAAATATAATTCCTGAATCTTCCTGGAATTTCTTGACTAGCATAACAACTTTCTTCAACTGTTCGCTCTGGTGTGCGTGTATCAGCAGAGCCTGTCTCTGAAAACAAACACTGCTCCTGCAGTCCGTCTCCTCATTGAGAATGTAATTTAGTTTATTCAGAGCCAAATTAAGGATAGGGTTGGTAAGCCGACAGTCAGGCAGCAAAAGTCTGAGTTCCCCAGAAGAGCCTTGGTCTTCTGGAAGGAGGTGCAACAGAATACGGAACTTTGCTGGGGGTTCAAAAGGCCACAGTTTCTTTTTCCATTCACTTTCTAGTTTGAGGCTTTTATCAAGGAAAGACAACTTGATTTTCTGTACGCCTCTGTCACATGTCACGGTGAGAAATGTAGCAAGATTTGTTTCTTGCTTCTTCTTGGTATAGGGGGAAAAGTAGGCACTAAGTCGTTTGGCTAAAATTTGAGAGAGTATCAAATATTCTACATTGAAGATATGTCTGTCTTGTGAAAGATGATATTCTTTAAAAGCTTCAGAGACTAAATTTCTCTTTAACATGTTGTTGTACTTTATCTTTAGGATTTCTGTAACTGGACACTGATGACTTTTGTAGTGCTCTACTTGCTTTTGATCAGGCCTTTGTTCTTCTGAGTCAGACAAAGTCTTGATGGCACCCAGTATTTCTGCCCCACTAATCTTTCCCGATATCCTGTTGGGTTTTCTGATGCATGTTACGTTTTCAATGAGTGAGGCCACTTTTGGAAAGTTGTTTCCTGTCTGTCGCTGCACTTCAAGTTCCAGGACAACAGGATTATGATCAGAAATTTTACTTTCCTCTACTTTGATATTACACACTCTTCTCATTGTGTCACTGTGCATGAAAAACATGTCTAGCCTAGAATGACTTTCATTTTGATGGCGTGTAAATCCCTCATCAGCAAAGTGTAAGTATGACCAGGTGTCTCTGAGATGCAGAGAAACAGTAAAGTTTTCCAAAATAGACCTAAATGGTGAATTCTTTGAATCTGAAGGACTCCGATCAAAGCGGGGATGTAAAACTGTGTTGAAATCACCTCCAACCACTAGCACACCCTCAGCTGTTTCCATCAAGTACTCTTTCAGTCTACCCAAGACATTTCTGTCTGCTTTATGATTGTACACATTAACCAGTGTGTATAGTTCGCCATACAGATGACAGAACAATACAATGTAACCTCCACTACAATCTTCATCATGGCATATGTACTTAAAAGGTACATTGTTTTTTATCAGTATTGCGACTCCTTTGCTGGAAGAGCTGTGTACAGTGAAGTAGATTTTCCAAGCTTTAATGCCTGTCAAAATTTGGTAATGATTCGGCCCAAGACGTGTCTCTTGAATAAAGACAATATCAGCCTGAAGATTACTGAGACATTGCAACACATTTGATAACTTTTCGGGTGGGTGTCTTATACCATGAGTGTTCCAGGTGACAAAACGGAGGCTTGTTTTTCCTTTTGACATCATGTTTAATGGTTGAATTTCTATAAATAAAATACAAAATTATATTCACAGTTATTTTATAACATTTCTCTCTGTAGTATATTTTTGTTTATATTTAGGACCAACAAGCACCTATTTTAATTAGTTTTTAGTTTTGAGAGTGTCATTATGAAGTTCTCTATTTTTTATGTTCTCAATACAGTATATTCAAACATATAGATAAATATGTTTGTTAGCATGATATATATTAGTAACATATATGTAAATCTGAATAAAAGATATTTTGTTTAATAAATACAATCCCAAAATAACTATACTATACTATACTATACTATACTGAAGAAATACATATGTAAGAATTGAAGATATTTTCCACAAGTTAATTACATCTGTGTTGGCTGACAGGTAAATATTCTCTTATTGAAAACTGTATGAAAATTATTACCAGGAAAAAATGATTAAGAATGATTTAATTGTTTTCACTGTAAAGAATTCCATAAAGGAAAATGAGATCGTGACTACTTTATGCTTTATTGCATCAGAATTAGTTTACTATAGAAAACACAAATTTCTTGAAAATGTGCATAGATTTATGGTTTTGCATTTTGTAAAGGAAGAAAGAACTTCCTAATACATTTACCACAGCACACAATGTCTTATGTCATGTCAATCTTACCTTAAAGAAAAGTCAGGCAGCTTGAGAGGCCACAAACAAGCACTTGATCTCAGTTCCTCTGTCAGAACTGTTAGGGAAAAGTTTTTTTTAACAGTTGTAATATTCTCATTAATGCTGTTATTTTAATTCTTAACTCATTAATATTTTATATTAAAAAAGATTAAATCAACTGATCTACTGCAACCAACTAGAGCAAATGACACTGCATTGGTTGTACTTTCAAATTTAATAAAAAAAAACTAAAAATATTTTTTTTAGAATAAAACTTAAACAAAGCAATTTTTGAGAAAAAGGTGTAACATACATATCTATGCACAGATTTTAAGACATAAACAATTTAGTTATACATTGTGATGATATGTGTTATTCTGCTGTTTTCATAATATGACCATTACATTGTTGTATATAGAATGATACAACATTATTTAGTGAATGTTAAAAATTTTGAGTAGAAATATTAAATTTGATTTCTGTGTTGTTCTAAAAATAAATTAATATAATAATTTTTATTATACAGAGTCCATTACTGGGAACTTACCTTGCACACGCAACTGATGGCAGAAATAAATCAGACGAATCCAGTTAGTAAGAAGATTTATCTGGATTATTTTACGTAAGAAAAAACAACGGCTTTGGTAACTATTGGATAAATATCTGATCCAGAAGACGCACCTCAAAAGCTGCCACATACAAAGCAAGAGAAATGAAAGTGACCAACAGAAGAAAGCAGTCTAATGTATACATGAACATTTGTACACCATTTGCATGTCTCTGTTTCCACACTGTATTGTTAAGCCTTTTAAGAGCCCCAAGCTTGCTTGAGAAGTTGTGTTTTTGATGATTAAAAACGATGAAAATTGTGTGACCAAGAAGAAAAAGCCTTTTTTGCTTTAATAAAATGTAAACATTTGAAATAGGAGAGTGTTATCATTTTAATATAAATGTGAACAACAAGTGTATTGGCCTATTATAAATTATTAGCTTAAAAATTATAATATTTAATATTTATGTAATATTTTTAAAATATGTACTATTTTTCACCCATAATGGAGGTCACACTCTGGATCTCATTCTAACATTTGGATTGATTATATAAAATATAGAAAGTCATATTTCCACAGTCTAAAGCTATTCCAGAACATTATCTTCTCTCATTTAAACTGTGTCTTAGACACATGTGCTATGTGCCTTGCCATGGTATCGTGATAAACATACATTTATATCTGTAACTGATATACTCAGAAAGATTCTGAAAGGGGCAGTGGTGGCTCAACTGGTTAAGGCTATGAGTTGTTAATCAGAGGATCGGGGTTCAAGGCCCAGCACAGCCAAGCTGCCACTGTTGGGCCCTTGAGCAAGGCCCTCAACCCTCCCTGCTCCAGGGGTGCTGTATCATAGCTGACCCTGCACTCTGACCCCAGTTGGGGTACGTGAAGAAAAGAATTCCACTCCGCTGTAATGTATATGTGGCAATAATAAAGGCTTCTATGCCCCCGTTCTTAGATTCATAAATAGTCACCCAGAATTATCATCTATGATCCGATCACTGTCCAACCCCACAGAACTCGATCAGGAAACTGATTACTTAGTCAATTTTCACTACAGCCCAGATAATGTAGTGCCATTTAGAAAAAACTAATGAGAGAAAAAAGTAGCACGCTGGTTCAATGATCTCTCACACACACAAACACACACACACACACACCATAAACAAACTGCTAGGAAATCAGAAAAAATGGAATCAAACTAAATTGGTACTAGTTCAAGTAGAATTGAAGAAAAGCCTCCTAAGCTACAGAAAATCTTCTGCGAGACCTGCGCATCTCCTCTTTATCTCCAAGATCTTAGAAAAGGTTGTAATGTTGTTGGAATTAATGGTAACAGCCCTCTTTTTTCTCTTTTTTATTTGACTGATCATTATCTATTTGGGTTTGGGTTTTGAATGGTGACAACTTTATGTTGGTGCTCTACAAGTTGCTATTTTATCCCCGCTGCTTTACTCCATTAAATATGCTACCTCTTGGTACAATTATTTGTAAACATGAAATTAAGCTTATGTATTTTTCTTATCTTGTTAGTCTCTGCTTGAATCTCCAATACAGAGACTCAGTAAAGGTGGTCAAAAGTCCTTAGCTAAGCTTAACATACATTTGTAAAGATAAGAATCAGAAATGGCACCAGCTGGATTTTGCATACTCAAATCTGACCTATATGAAAGACAAACACTGCATTTACGGTAAAATAAGGCATAAAACGAAACTAGGCTACTTCTTGTATTTTAATATTGTAAGAGACAATGTAGATTTTACAGCCATTAATATGCTAGAATAGTAGACATATAAATAATATGGACGTTGTTTAGCACTTCATATTTACCTATTTGGGAGATTCTATTTTAAAAGATTTACAAATTATTAATTAATTCACTTACTATATAGTCAGTTCAGTCTTTTGGTCACTCTCACTTCTATTGTACACACAGATATCACATTCTGTCTAGTTTTCACCCTTTTAAAACCTGATCTAAAAATCATCCATGGGTGTAAATGGAAAGCAGATCATGGAATAAAAATCATCCCAATTCCCAAACTCATTTAAATCTTATTAATAATTTAAGATTTAGGACTGTTGACAAAGAAAACATTATTTATTATGGTGAACTGTACACACTTATTAATAAAGCACTCACACTCAACCAAATCTCCATGTTTATTATACCACTGCTTAAATGTTGGCATAAAGTCCAGTGACAGAGAAAATGATGAAATATATTTGTTAGTTCTGCCAAAAAAAAAGTATTTCATAAACATGATTTGGAGTATGCAGACATAAACATCATCCAAAAATGTACTGTAGCTATGTATCTTTCATATAAAGATAAATGTACACAATTTTATTTATTTAACATTGTATTAACATGTACAGGAATTTGAGATGCATTTACTGATAGATTACAAATCTTAATCTTAAGCGTAAATGCTGCTTGTAGTTTAATCTAAAATTATTGAATTAATGTCATACACATTAAACATGAAACAGCCACAACTCAACAAATCTAGTCTACTGTAAAGTCAAACATCCTTAGCCAAGCCTACATACATTTGCAAAGACATGAATAAGGAATGTCGTCTGCTTATGCACAGTCAAATCTAACCTATGTGAAATAGAAACTCTGGATTCACTGGAAATGGAAAATGGTGTTTAACACCCCTCTGGTACACAGAGTACCTGAAGTTACAATAAATGTGTAGTAAGTTTAAACAGTTACTGTGTACATTTATAATGAGAGAAAATAATTTGTGATTTGTAATGAATTTGAGTATTGTAAATATGTAATGAGTACGAGTCAGTGTTGGAGTACTTATTTTAAGTTAACATGCGTATTGAAAGTCCTGAAATTTTCTTGAAACTGTTGGAGAAAAAATCCACAAACTCAGGTGTGACAGACTTTGTATGTATGCGCAGAACCTGTCTTTGATGGCAAAGAGTGGCCTTATAGTCTTTAGTTAAAACTATGACTTCTAGCTCATTTAGAGCCAGACTGAAGATAAATTTGGTGGGTTCACACCCAGGCTTCAACAGTCTGAGTTCAGAAGATTCTTGTTCTTTAGAGAGCAAGTAATCCAGCATTCTCAACTCCAGTGTGAGGTCAGGAAAGTTCTTGAGCTTTGTCTCAAGGAAAGACCACTTGATTTTCTGTGGGCCTGTCTCAAATGTCACAGTTAAATATGGATCAAGATTTGTCTCTATCTTTCTCTTGAAAAAGGGGAAATGGACTCACTGAGACGCTTTGCTAAAATCTGTGAGAATATCAAATACTTAACATTAAAGAGGCAGATGTCTCCTACATCTTTGTTTTTTATCAGTGTATTGTATTCAGTTTTTAAGGTTTCAGACAGTCAACAGCAATGCTTTTTATAGTGTTTCACATCATCATCAAGTGAGTGCCCTTCTAAGTCAGTCAAAGACTTAATGGCACTCAGTATTTCTGCCCCACTGATCTTCCCTGGTCTTCTGTCAGGTACAGTATATATGTAAAAGGCTTAGGCAACTCTAAGGCAACATTTGGGAGGATTGTTTTAGGTTTGTGCTGAACTGTGAGTTCTAGTATAAGAGGATAATGATCAGAAAGACTCTTTACATCTTCATTGTATTCTACTTTAATATTAGCCACTCGTCCCATTTTGTGATCTGGAAGGAAAAACATGTCTATCCTGGAGTAACTATCATTCTGATGTCGTGTAAAGCCTTCATCAGTTGGGTGTTTGTATGACCAGATATTTCTGTGTTTAAGATAAACTGTAAAATCTTTTAAAAAAGCTGAACACCTTGGTGGACACTTTGCTTGAGAAGTTGATCTCCGATCAAAGCAGGGATGTAAAACTGTGTTGAAATCACCTCCAACCACTAGCATGCCTTCAGCTGTTTCCTTTAAATACTCACATTAACCAGTGTGTATAGTTCCTCATATATTTTACAGACTAGCACAATGTAACATCCACTATAATCCTCATCACAGCATATGTACTCAAATGCTACACTGTCTCTTATCAGTATTGCAACTCCTTTGCTGTGAGAGCTGTGCACAGTGAAGTAGGATCTCCAGCCTGGAAAAAGTTAGTGTTTCCAGTGTTTCATAGCAGTCTGTCCCAACATGTGTCTCTTGTATAAAGGCAACACGAGTCTGAAGATTTCTAAGGCTGTACAACAATCTTGGGATCTTTTTTTAATACCATTTGTGTTCCAGGAGACAAAATGTTTCGCTTTAAATGAATGGTTACAGTCATGGTGTCAGGCTCAGAAACTACTCTTTATCGATAATTGGAATGTTTTCTGGGAGCGTCCTAGGCTATTCCGTGCTGACGGCCTGCACCCCAGCAGAGTTGGAGCGGAGATCCTCTCGGACCACATCTCCAGGGCGCTGAACACGTTCTGACTGGTAAACTACTCTTTAAATCTAAATCTCAATAGCCATCCTTCACCTCAGCACATTGACACAGAAAATGCACACATAGCTCACCCTATAGAAACTGTGTCTGTTCCCCGAGCAGTGAGATCCAAAAGTAAATACACAAGAAGTTCTCGAAATAATCTTACTGTAATTAGACCAGAAAAATGCCAAAGAAACAAACAAAAACAGTTCTTAAGGTATGGACTTCTGAACATTAGATCTCTTGCACCCAAAGCACTTATTGTAAATGAAATGATCTTAGATAATAGCCTTACTGCACTCTGCCTCACCGAAACGTGGATTAAACCAAATGAATACATCAACGAGTCTACACCATCAGGATATATCTATAAGCACGAGCCTCGTCTGACTGGTCGTGGAGGTGGTGTCGCCACTATCCTTAGTGATTACCTCACTGTTACCCAGAGAACACAGCATAGATTTAGTTCTTTTGAAGTCCTCGTCCTTAATGTTACACTATTGCACATGCACACGAAGAAATCCCTGATGTCTCTTGCTCTAGCGAACGTGTACAGAACCCCAGGGCCCTACACAGTTTTTCTTAGAGAATTCACAGATTTTCTCTCAGACCTATTGGTTAACTTTGACAAAGCATTAATTGTAGGAGACTTTAACATTCATGTTGACGACACAAATGATGCTTTAGGACTCACATTTATGGACTTACTAAACTCACTTGGGCTCAAACAAAACATCACAAGTGCAACTCATCGACGTAACCACACACTAGATTTAATAATATCACACAGAATAGAAGTCACTGATATAGATATCATACCTCAAAGTGATGACATCACAGACCATTACCTCATAATGTACACACTACCTATAGAACAGACTAACTGTGTCTCACCACGTTATCGACTCGGTAGAACCATTATTCCGACCACCAAAGACAGATTCATAAATAACCTGCCTGATCTGTCTGGACTTCTTACTGTACCCTCAAACTCAAACGACCTAGATGCAATGACTAACAGCATAGACTCTATATTCACTAGCACATTAGACACTGTTGCCCCAGTCAGATTACAGAAGGTTAGAGATAAAACACTTGCACCATGGTATAATAGTCATACTCACACCCTCAAGAGGGAGACCCGTAACCTCGAACGGAAATGGAGAAAAACTAAATTAGAGGTGTTTAGAATTGCGTATAAGGACAGTATGTGCAGCTACAGACAGGCTCTAAAAGCTGCTAGGGCTGAGCACCTGAGCAAACTCATAAAAAATAACCAGAACAATCCCAGGTTTTTATTTAGCACAGTGGCTAGTTTAACAAAAAATCAGAAATCTGAACACACTATTCCATCACATTTCAGTAGTGAGGACTTTATGAGATTCTTCACTGATAAAATCGAAAGTATCAGGAATAAAATAGGTGACGCTCAACATATGAGAGCAACCAGTGACACAATCTCACCTAAGGCTTTACACAGCTTTACAAGTACAGGACAGGAAGAGTTAGATAAACTTATTACTACAGCTAAATCAACAACATGTTCACTAGACCCCATCCCAACTAAACTACTGAAAGAAGTGTTACATAAAGCTGGTGAGCCTCTTCTTAATATCATTAACTCCTCGTTATCTTTAGGTTACGTCCCGAAGTCTTTTAAGTTGGCAGTTATTAGGCCACTCATCAAAAAACCTAACTTAGACCCTAATGAACTATCAAATTACAGACCTATCTCACACCTTCCGTTTATGTCTAAAATACTTGAAAAGGTTGTGTCTGTTCAACTGAGCTCCTTCTTACAGGAGAGAAACATCCTTGAAGAGTTTCAGTCAGGTTTCAGGCCCCATCATAGCACAGAAACTGCACTTGTTAAAGTTACAAACGACTTGTTCTTAGCTTCGGACCAAGACTGTATGTCACTATTAGTTCTACTTGACCTTAGTGCTGCATTCGACACTATAGACCACAACATTCTTCTGGATCGCTTACAATATTACACAGGTATCCATGGTCAGGCTTTAAGCTGGTTTAGATCCTACCTGTCTGACCGATACCATTTTGTAGAATTAAATGGTGAATCCTCCAGTTTACTACCAGTTAATTATGGGGTCCCTCAAGGATCAGTTCTAGAACCTCTGCTTTTCTCTATATACATGCTTCCATTAGGGAACATTATTAGAAGACATGGGATTAGTTTCCATTGTTATGCTGATGACACACAGTTATATATCTCATCAAAACCAGATGAAATAGCCACAGTGTCCAAATTAACTCAGTGCCTTAGAGAGATAAAAGACTGGATGAGCTGCAACTTTCTATTGTTAAACTCCGATAAGACAGAAATACTACTCATAGGTCCAAAAACCAGTGCACAGAAACTCTCACAACTTAACTCCCATTTAGAGGGATGTACTGTTACAAGCAGCTCGACAGTGAAAGACCTCGGTGTTATATTAGACAGTAACTTGTCTTTTAAAAATCATATCGCCCATACTACCAAAACAGCCTTCTTCCACCTTAGAAACATTGCCAAGCTGAGAAACATCCTGTCTGTATCTGATGCTGAGAAGCTAGTTCATGCGTTCATGACCTCTAGACTGGACTATTGCAATGCATTACTAGGTGGTTGTCCTGCATCTTTAATAAATAGGTTACAGTTAGTCCAAAATGCAGCTGCCAGAGTTCTCACTAGGACAAGAAAGTATGACCATATAACCCCAATTTTATCATCTCTACACTGGCTACCTGTTAAGTATAGAATTGACTACAAACTGCTGCTACTTACGTACAAGGCTCTTAATGGTTTAGTTCCCATGTATCTAACTAGTCTTCTAACACGTTACAATCCTTCACGCTCTCTGAGATCACAAAACTCAGGACTTTTGGTAGTTCCCAGAATATCTAAGTCTACTAAAGGTGGTAGAGCGTTTTCTTACTTAGCTCCCAAACTTTGGAACAGTCTTCCTGATAGTGTTCGGGGCGCAGACACACTTTCCCAGTTTAAATGTAGATTAAAAACTCATCTCTTTAGTCAGGCGTACACATAATACATC
This sequence comes from Tachysurus fulvidraco, assembly GCF_022655615.1. Lineage (NCBI taxonomy): Eukaryota > Metazoa > Chordata > Actinopteri > Siluriformes > Bagridae > Tachysurus > Tachysurus fulvidraco. The sequence goes on along the minus strand of NC_062520.1, from coordinate 25,678,492 downwards.
CCATAATATCATGCACCAGTACTTCAGACCAGCACATTTTTATGAACAGCAGATATGTTAATCCCTTTCCACTGCTTCTCTCTTTGTACCTATCCCGAGGCATCCAGACACTGTACCAGCTCCCAACGTCCTCTGTACGAAGCATTTGGACGTCCACTGAGCCGAGGCCGACTCTAAGAATCCTGAGACATCTCCAGTTAGACTCTGTGGTACTCAGGAGATCAGAAGTCCTTGAACCTTACACCAATACAACATTTAACTGACTGTATATTACAATCACACCCCCCGTGTCACCCATATGAGGATGGGTCCCCCTTGAGTCCGGTTCCTCTCAAGGTTTCTTCCTTTACCAATTTAAGGGAGTTTTTCCTTGCCACTGCTGCCTGAGTCACCTCAGACTTGCTCATGGGGGAATAAATACATACACACTGTGAACTATATACATCTAATAATAATCTAGAATTTTTATTCTGTTAATTCTTATTTCTTTTATTATTCGTTATTTCCTATATCATTAATTATGTTTACCTTCTGCTCTATGTTTATGTTCTGTAAAGCTGCTTTGAGACAATGTCTATTGTAAAATGCGCTATACAAATAAACTTGAATTGAATTGAATTGAAAATGGAGACTTGATTGTGTCATTATTAATGAACTGTAAATAAAATACACACACAATTATATAACACAATCAACCTCTCTTTCTCTCTCTCATTTTTAATTTTTTTTATATTTATTTTGTCTTGTTTTGTGTTGTATGTTTAAAGCAAGAAACTAATCAAGCAATCTTAGATGAGTAACTGAAAATAAATACTACATTATACAGATTTCTGCCTATAATGTCCTTATTACTGATTGAACTTTTGTAAAATGAAATACACAAAATAAACACAAATATATATTATATCTTTCTTTTTTATGTCGTGTTGTATGTTAAAATAATCCTCAATCTTAAATAAAAAATCCCAAAATGACTATATTATACAGATATGTCTACATGCTATACATACTATTGTAATAGTATATTTCTATTTGCTATTTTCTATATGTTCCATAGTTATAACAGTAACTCTAATTTGTTTTCCTATAACAGTACATTCCAGTGTCAGTTATGCTGTTTTTATATAATATTTCTGAAACATAACTACATCTTTCTGTCTGCATATGTTAGTATAAGTATTTTATAAATATAATTATGCATACACTGTAAGTAATCTATTTCCTTTTTAAATCAATATTACATATTAATGTTATTGTGTAGAACTTAACTTGTGCACCCAGCACAAGATGTAGAAATTAATTAGATGAGGAATCAAATTTGTCATGCGATTTACAGGAACTCTCAAAAAAGTAGAATTATTTTACATCAGAAAAGCAAATCACAGGTGCTGTAATTATTTGGTACAATGCTGGTCCATAGGGTTTACAGCAAAGTGATTATGCTATGTAACTTACGGTGGCCAAGAAGTGCAAAACACAATAACAAATCCGAAAACAAAACAACAAATCCAAAAACACATTAACAACTCTGAATACAAATTAACAAATCCGAAAACACATTAACAAATCCGAGAACACATTAACAAATCCGAAAACAAATCCGAAAACACATTAACAAATCTGAGAACACATTAAGAAATCCGAAAACAAATTAACAAATCCGAAAACACATTAACAAATCCGAGAACACATTAACAAATTCGAAAACAAATTAACAAATCCGAGAACACATTAACAAATCCGAAAACAAAACAACAAATCCGAAAACACATTAACAAATCCGAAAACACAACGACAGTTCAAACAGTGTTGTATAAAGTAGTAGAAAGCAATACTTGAATAAAAGTACAAGTATCCTACTAGAAAAAGACTTTGGTAGAAGTGAAAGTCACCTTTTAGAATATTACTCAAGTAAAAGTCTTAAAGTATCTGATATATACTGTACTTAAGTATCAAAAGTAATTTTCTGATATTTAATGTACTTAAGTATTTGAAGTAAAAGTATAAAGTAAAATTTCAGTGATTTTCGGTAGAGCAGGGGCGGTTCTAGGGTTTCATCTTTAGGGGGTTTAGCCCTCAGTGAGAATTTAAAACAAGAAGAGTTTATATTATACTATATGACTACATAGTAAGCGAAAAGTTATGGTATTATTTAAAATGGTAAAAGTGGACACCAAAATTTTATTCATGATGCCAATCTTGAATCAAATCAGTTCATGTATGTGTGCATTCCCTACAAACAGTGTGTCCAATGAATGCAGTCATTAATAATAAAAAAAAATATTCACTAGACAAAGACCAAATCAATAAATGTTATTTTTATTTAGTATTTAATGGATTGTTTGCATTAATATTTTGTTTGTGCTACAACTCTGGTAATAAGAATAGTGACATTTCACTGCTTTTGTTTGCCGTCTTTGCGGCTTTCAGCCGTTATAGATAAACGCCCCCAGCTCCGACTGCGCGTGGACACATTGCAGGGTGATCTCCACACTTAAACTTTTTGGTTACTAAAGACTGTTTTAGTTGGACTTAATTGATAACTCTATAATTACTACAAAAAACACTGAGAAAACTCCTCAGACCTGGATAAGAATGAGCAAACTTCTTTATTGTGGTCAATCAGCCAACAATGTTGTAAGAGAAATTGCCAGGTTGAAAGTAACAAATGAAAACCCCCAAAAAGAGCATGCCAATGCTTCTTCTTCATTTTCCATAACAATTTATGAGCTAAGGTCTGGGAACCATGGTGTTTTCCATTCTACATAACAAGTTTGTAATTGTTATTACAAATGTGCTCAAACTGACTAGGCCTGACAGCCCCGAATCTGGTTACTTTTACTAAGTTTATGATTACAATAAACTTCTTTGGCCTACAACATCGCCTACATATGTCTTATGACAGCAATTGTAATATTTTGCAAGGCCTAATACTTTACTTTGGTTATAGTATTGCAAGGAAAAATACTTTAATTATTTCTAAGATTTTTTACAACACTTGCCCATTTCTGCCATTGACTACAGTATGTGTGTTTTTTTTTTTTAACTCTTTTAAGATCTAAACCTAAGCCTGCTTGGGAATATGTCTCCAAACACAAAACAATATTAAAATTGTCTGTCTAAGGAAAAAAAAATATTTATTTGCAAATCTAGCAAGAATATGCAAAATGTTAAATACAGAAAGTCGAATAAATGCTACTGGAAATCTCATGTGTGTTATATGTATATATATGTGCTTGTTTTTATGAGCTTGATATGTAAAGTTCAAGTTTAGAAGGCAAAAATATATTTTTGCTTGTTTACATTTAATTCTCTTGCACTTGACCTCAAAGCAGCTGCTGCTTATAGCATGTGAGACATAAACACAGTCTGATGCAAATGTCCAAAATCAGTTTCCTTATCTTGTAACTCTTTGCTTAAAACTCCCAACCTGATTCTCAATACGGATAGTCAAACATCCTTAGCCAAGCCTATATACATTTGCAAAGACATGAATAAGAAATGTTGTCAGCCTGCTTATGCATAGTCAAATCTAACCTATGTGAAATAGAAACTCTGGATTCACTGGAAATAGAAAATGGTGTTTAACACTCCTTTGGTCCACAGAGTACCTGAACTTACAATAAATGTGTATAAAGTTTAAACAGTTACTGTGTACATTTGTTATGCCCCTTGTCATTTTTTTAAAACAATCATTTGACCAAATGTAACCTTTTCCCTTCCAAAATGTATTTATTTTATTTAAATCCAATTTAAAGGCACACACCCATATACACTTTAACCCCCCAGTGTGAAAAGCAAAGCTACATCTACGCCTTTTTTCAAAAGCCTGCATTCATTTGCAATGATATGAATAAGAAATGACTTCATCTTTTTTGCCTCGTAAAATCTAACCTAGGTGAAAATGCATTTCTAAATTTCTTTTCTTGGTAATGATGAAATGTGTTGTGGAAATACTAATGCTGATTTTTCTGTATTTATTTATTTTTATTTTGTATTACTATTTATTCTTTTTCCAGTTGATGAATTACTATAGATCTTAGAATCAGTACTACATTTCTATTGACAAAAAGAAAAACTGTAGTAGATTTATAAATTGTGTCAGTAATTTATTTAAGCATAAAGTGAACTAAACCTGCTCACCTAACCTTAACTAAAATGTTTCTCAGAGCATGTTTGGTTTCATTCTAATTCCTATTTCATGGTAAACATCATAATATCATAAATATCATAAAGATTTATGAAATTGACAGTATATAGTTTTATATTGTACAATGCTTACACTTTAACATACTGAGATATACTTGTTGTGTTTTGGTGTTTGTTCCCACCAACTCCATCAAGTACCAAACGAACATACAGTATGTTTGGGGGAGGGGGGTTTCAGTAGATCGTTATATAGATTGTGTCACTTCTATTCAGTATTATGGTCATAAGACACATCAAATTAGGCTCAGGGGTATAAAAAAAAAGTATGCATTGTAAATTACATTGAATGTCATGACCAGACATGACACAAGATGACAGACAACAACAGACAAAAGATTTCTATGACAGCGCAGCACGGTTAAATACCATAAACAATAAACAGATGAGGAACAGGTGTGCAGAGATGGGGAGAAGTAAACAAGGGCGGGGCAGACACGTGACAAAGACACGGCTCCTGATGCACCAATCCCGTATCAAACTATATCCGAGGGGACCACGATCCAGACAAGATCCAGGAGGGGGGAGAAAGGCACACGGTGAGGCAGGCGGGGGGAGCAAGGCACACGGCGAGGCGAGGCAAATGGGGGGTAGCAAGGCACATGGTGAGGCAGGCAGAGAGGGCAAAGAGAAGTGGGGCTGTGTCCTCCACGGAAAAACAGGAAGTGAAGCGACGTCCCCCACCGGACAGGTGCGGGGCAATGTCGCAGGACACCGAAAAACAAAACAAAACTCGGGCTGGTGACATCGACCGCATGCAGGAAGTGATGCGGCATCCCCTGCGGGAAATTGGAGTGGAGCGGCTTCCCTCACCGAAACAAACGCCGATGTCACACACACAAAAAAAAACAACAGTCCAGGAAAAAAAAAAATACTTCCACAAAAAGCCGGTCCAGGCTGACACTATCCTGCTGGGTCTTAAAGTGGCGGAGTCCTTCTGACAGATGCAAATGCAGGATAGGATAAAATAAACTGAATTTATTAACTAGAAAACATCTATGCATCTTATGTATGTGATGTAGTACTCTAAGGTTGTGTAAGTTATCTTCACTTTTAATTTACTGTATACATTGTATTTATATTTGTATTAAATAAAGCAGTTAATTGATTAACTTTAATTGTTACTTAATTGTTAAATAAACACTTATAGAATCAGATCATTATTTACAAATACATAATCATTCAGCTGCTTCCGTTTCCATCTTTGGTCATAGATGAGCAGAAGAACTAAGTTAATTTCAGTATTTATTTATTTATTTTCTTCATTTTAAAGACTTTGAAGAGCAAACTTTATATCCACCTTATTCTGAATCTAATAGACGATGATGTATTAAATGGATGGAGCTTATACTCAAACATTTCCTTGCAGAAACTCGTCTTTCTTTTGTAGTGATGTAGTAATGAGAAGACAACAAATATTGATAGTGTCAGTCAAGTGGGTGTTTTTAGTACTATTCTGCACAACCTGGGCTCAAATAGCTACAAATTCCTTGAGGAGATCAATAAAGTATTCTGATACTGTTATTTATTAGTACCCTTATATTAGGAGTGGAGAAGTTCTATATTGTATACTCCTTAATTCTCTCTCTCTCTCTCTCTCTCTCTCTCTCACTCTCACACACAGACACACACACACACACACACACACACACACACACACACACACACACACACACACACACACACACACACACACACACACACACACACACACATGCAAGAACGTGCCAGAGATTAACACAAACATGTTTATATGTTTATTCATACATGTTTATGCACTTAATTTTGTTCACAAGAAATTGATGTGCATATTCTCTTATAGAGTAAAACATTTAGAAATTGTAACCAGCTATAACTGGTAATATTTAAGCCTTCACTCTAATTTAAGATCAATTCTAGAAAGCTCTATGACTAAGTCACGTTACACACATTAATCTATAACTATACAATAATTAACATTATCTTTGTGCTTTGTTTAAAATTATAAATACAATTCTAACACAATTCAAACACATCTAAAACAATTCACATATATTTTCTTTACATAGACACATTTTATAATAACAAAGAGTCATCTACACATCAGTTTTAGGCATTTGTCAAGTTTCTCCTAAAATTCATTAAGAGAAATAAAATGAGATAAAAAGGAGACATAAAGCCTGAAAACAGAGGAAAACCTTTGCCATAAGCAGGATTGGAACCTAAATCCCCTAAACACAATACAAACAATGTACACTTTGTATACAGCATACAATCATTGTCTAAATGAGTAAAAAGATTTGTAATGAATTTGAATAAATATGTAATGGGTACGAGTCAGTTGGAGTACTTATTTTAAGTTAACTTACGTATTGTATTGTAAGTCCTGAAATTTCCTTGAAATAGATGATGAAATCATCCACAAACTCCGGTGTGACTGCCGTATGTATGCGCAGAACCTGTCTTTGATGGCAAACAGTGACCTTACAGAAGTTACTTAAAACTAAGGCTTCTAGCTCATTCAAAGCCAGACTGAAGATAAATTTGGTGAGTGGACACCCAGGCTTCAACAGTCTGAGTTCAGAAGAGTCTTGTTCTTTAGAGAGCAAGTAATCCAGCATGTCTAACTCCAGTGTGAAGACAGAAGAGATGTGTTTTAGCTTCGTCATCTCAAGATGTAGCATCTTAAGTTTTGTCGCAAGGAAAGACCACTTGATTTTCTGTGGGCCTGTCTCAAATGTCACAGTGATAAATGGACCAAGATTTGTCTCTATCTTTCTTTTGAAAGAAGGGGAAATGGACTCACTGAGACGCTTTGCTAAAATCTGTGAGAATATCAAATGCTTAACATTAAACAGGCAGATGTTTACTACATCTTTGTTTTTTATCAGTGTATTGTATTCTGTTTTTAAGGTTTCAGACAGTTGACATTGTTGCTTTTTATAGTATTTCACATCATTATCAAGTGAGTGCTCTCCTACGTCAGTCAAAGACTTAATGGCACTCAGTATTTCTGCCCCACTAATCTTCCCTGGTCTTCTGTCAGGTATGTATGTAAAAGGCTCAGGCAATGCTGAGGCAACTTTTGGAAGTTTTGTTTTAGGTCTGCGCTGAACTGTAAGTTCTAGTATAAGAGGATGATGATCAGAAAGACCCTGTACTTCAGCTTCATTGTGTGCTACATTAATATTAGCCACTCGTCCCATTTTGTGATCTGGAAGGAAAAACATATCTATCCTGGAGTAACTATCATTCTGATGTCGTGTAAAGACCTCATCAGTAGGGTGATTGTATGACCAGATGTCTCTGAGTTTAAGAGAAACTGTAAAATCTTCTAATGAAGCTGAACACCTTGGTGGACACGTTGCTTCAGAATTTGATCTCCGATCAAAGCTGGGATGTAATACTGTGTTGAAATCACCTCCAACCACTAGCACACCTTCAGCTGTTTCCATCAAATACTCTTTCAGTCTACCCAAGACATTTCTGTCTGCTTTATGATTGTACACATTAACCAGTGTGTATAGTTCCCCATATAGTTTACAGAAGAGCACAATGTAACCTCCACTATAATCCTCATCATGACATATGTACTCAAACGGTACACTGTCTTTTATCAGTATAGCGACTCCTTTGCTGCGAGAGCTGTGCACAGTGAAGTAGGAACTCCAGCCTGGAACATCTTCCAAGATTTGGTAATTGTTTGTCCCAACATGTGTCTCTTGTATAAAGGCAACATCAGCATGAAGGTTGCTAAGGCTGTCCAACAATTTTGAGAACTTTTGTGGTGACCTAGTGGTATCTTTAATACCATTTGTGTTCCAGGAGACAAAATGGAGACTTGATTGTGTCATTATTAATGACCTTCTGTAAATAAAAATAGACATACAATTATTATTAAACACAATCTCTCTCTCGCTCTCTCTCTGTTTTTAAAAAAATATATTTCTGTCATTGCGGAGCAATCTTAGATATGAAACTCAAAATAAATACAACACTATACAGATTTCTGCTTGCAATGTCTTTTGTAAAAGTAAAAAAAAATACAGAAAATAAAACAATTATATATTATATATTTCTGGTCTGTGTTGTATGTTTAAATTATCCTCAATTCTAAAAAAAAAACTATATTATACAGACATATTAGACAGATTACCTTGTTGGAAATGTACTTTTGGCTCAGCAGTCACCTGGTGGTACACATGTAAGAAATAAAGAAGTACATATTTAAGCACTTATGAAATACTATACATACTATTGTACATAGTGGAAATATTGTGCAAAACTTAATCAGAACATTTTTTGCCAACTGTAATCAGAACCGATCGGCCCTATACGCACACTACACAAGTATCCTTAGCTACGCAATGATCCTTTTGATCATATCCATAGCTTCAGCACCCCTAAAAAGGAGCTCAGCACCCCTAAAGCTCTGACCCTAGAATCACCCCTGCTGTGTAGATGACAATATGAAGTGGAGTTATCCATCTGGCCATGAAAAGTGAAAAACAAAAAACAAAATGAGAGTGAAATGCGAGAACAGCAATCAGGTAAACTTTCAAGTTTGATGTCAGCAAGAGCAAATAACAGTAAAGTTAAGTTGATGTGATTCTGTCTCTAGTCTCTATCTGACTAGCTAAATTAGCTGTGCAGTGCTGCCAGTGCATCTCTTGGCCTGTCTGTCTGTCACACAACAATTTATTGCGTGAACATTCATGTGAATAAATGCCCAAGGGCAACAGTGTCTTTTCTTTTTAATTTTTTTTTGGCAACGGTGAAAGCAGCTCGATAACCGCGCTTTCCAGCAGCAGCATCTGTGTGGGGACCAGTACAAAAAGTGGTATGATAGCACTCCTAAATGACAATGTTTAATGTCTCTCAATCAGGTTACAACAACGTTAATGCAATATGGAAACCAATGGAATGGAATGGAATTGGAATGGGATCAAGTATTGCTCTCATGCATACTATAGAACACAGTGATACGGTATAGCAAGCCATTTTAGCTTTTATACATTCACATGATATGGATTTTTGATATCAAGAATTCAGTTTTCAATACTTAAAATGTAAATATAACGAGTGTTATTTCTAGTAGTAACCATATTTTTGATATCAGGAATTACATTTCACAATAGTAAAAACGTCATTTCTGATATCTGTTATTGCAATAATATGTTGCTGTTTCTATGGAACCGGGCAGGAATCAAGCGCGTCTCCCCTGAAGTTATTAGTCGAGCCTGACACTTATCAGCCAATCAAAAAAAGAGGCTACACAATAGCCAATCAGAAAATAGCACTATCTGGGAAAGATTTAACGCAACAATGAAAATTGGGGTTGGAGATGTCACGCTTTCCTGTCTTCAAAACTTCAAAGAGCCCTGGTCATGAATACAAAGAGGACTCAATTAGACATTGAACATTTTGTTTGAAAGTAACCTTCAACCCAGCGTCTTTTTTCTTAAGGTTAGTTCAAACTGTTCAAAAATATTTTTGTTTGCTTGCAGAAATAAAATTTTGTTTACTCGGTAGCAGTTAATTGAATGAAGAAATCTATTGTCTAAAATTAAAACATTCAAAATTATAATAGATAGATAGATAGATAGATAGATAGATAGATAGATAGATAGATAGATAGATAGATAGACAGACAGACAGACAGACAGACAGACCGACCCTGTACACACCCTGCTCTGTGGTTGCCGCTGAAAAACTCTTTAAAGGTTTACTAACTATCATTAATTAAGTCATTTAATTAAAGTTATTATGACAATATTAACAAAATGAATAGTCTGCCTTGCTTGTGTATTGATTGTTTTAATCCTACTGTACATATATATATCCTTATATCTGCAATGTATTTCTTAACTCTAAACATGAGCTTGTGTTACAAATAAGAAATATGAAGATAAATGGTTCGTTTTATTAAAAAAACAAAAACAAACAAACATTAAGCACAACGTGGATCAGTATAATACTGCACTTCCGCATCTCGCACTCTCGCGCTCTCTCTAATAACAACTGTCTGTCGAGCTCCGGTTATTTAAAGACACAGACACAAATCAGTTCAACAAAGAGAACATGGAAAAAACCCAAAACATTACAAAACCACGAAGGAACAAATGTCATCAACAGGAACCATACAATTAGTTAACAGTTCTAAGCATAAAAAAAACAAAAAAAAATTGTAATTGATATCAGCAAAAACTTGAGAGCAAATTACAATGTTAGAAATATTCACAAGTTAGTGATTTACTTACCAAAATCTAAAGAAATCAGGAAATTAAATGAGGATGATAGGAATCTAACACCAGTTTATGAAGGCAGGCTCTCTGTAGCTCAGACTGTAAAAGTTTTAATTGAATGTTTTCAAATGTACTTTTAAAGTAATTGGAAAACACCAAAAATACAGTATTTTAACACCATTGTAAAATGTTAATACAAACATTCTTCTAACATTGATTGTTATATAAATCATAAGGAACTTACTGTTGGGAACTTCCCATGTACACTCAGCTGATAGACAAAAACAAAGACCAAATGAGTCATACTATTTCAAGGAAATGTCAAAAGGTACATACGTCACACCTAAATAAAGGTGGTACCATTTTACCAGCTGAACAAATGATTTTTAACACAAGGGATTTCATTCCAATTTGAAAGAAAGGTTGTAACTGTAGTAACAAAATCAAAAAATCAATAAGCATTTTTAATGGAATATACAAGTAATTACAAAACACTAAAAGGTCAATCATTTTAACACCATTGTAAAATGCTAGTGTAATTTACGCTGTAAACAAAGTTAAACATCCGAGATTTATGGTGAAATGTGACACTTTAGGTATTTCATAAAATGAAAGTGACAGAAGAATCAGCCACAACTCTAAATCTAGTCTATAAATTAAGTACTGTATAGTGTACAGAGGAACGTGTAAAACCAGGCAGACAACTTAGGAGCCAATTTGGATCAAAGACTGAAGCAACACCATTGTTTGTTTTTGGTGTCTTGGTGTACTGTAGCACTCCACTTCACACCTCACCAAGAACAAATGTTTCCTTTGGCTTATTCTGACACTACTAAACTTACGGAATAGGTAAAAAAAATCTTATATATAAAAAATTATCTTTTAAAGATTTTTCATTGATTCAATCACTATATAAAGTTTGATAGAGATCTGCGTGTGGAAATATAGAAATTTCTAAAGGCAACACTGTATATACATATATACAAATTTCAAGCAACACTGTATATACATATACTGTATAAAGTTTGTAAAGCCTTTAGAAATTTCTATATTTCTGCATAAATATAACCAAAAATAACATCAGATATTCAAACATGTCCTGAAACTAAACAAAGTGAACACAATCAAACTAATGAGCCAAAGGTATTATATTTCATTTAATTATTGAGAAGTATTATATATCTGTGACTTGCAAAAGTATGTGAACCTTTGATTTTTTAGTGTCTGTTGTGAGCTCTTGTGCACAATAACTGTACTTAAAGCATGATATTTCCACCACCATGTTTCACAGATGGTATAAGTTTTATTTTGGTCTCATACCTGCACAAATTTTTACAATAGTCCTCTGGCTTGTCTACTGGAACTTTAGCAAACTTCATGGGCAGCAATGTTCTTTTTGGAGAGAAATAGCTTTCTGCTTGCAACTCTGCCTTGCACACCGAGGTTGTGCAAGTTCACCTTCTACTCCCGCAAACTTACATGACCCTCAGCTCCTATCCAGGAGTCCTGACCCCATCCTACCACCATCTGTGATATTCTGTACAGTGGGAATTGATGGAGGAAATTCACCAGGCCCACCAGTCAGAGGCACCTCCACCTGAATGCTCACCTTCTTGACAGTACAGTATGTTCCTACTCGCTTATGGCAACAAGTGAGCCAGTGGATTCATGCAGCACCCAGTTCAGGCCACCCTGACCTTCCAACATCTAACAATTACACCACAATCCTCATCGTCACTGACCGCTTCTCAAAAGCCTGCCTTTATTGCCTCTAAAGGGCCTACCTACGGCCATGGAAACTGCTCAAGCCCTATCTCACCAAGTATCTAGTCCACAAAGCATTCTGCCACTTCTTGAACATTGACATTAGCCTGACATCTAGTTAACACCGGTCAGGTAGAACAGCTGAACCAGGAAATCGGTTGCCTTTGTTATCAGAAAAATGCATAGGTTCATGACTTTCCATTTAAAAAGGAAGAAAGAACTTCATAATACTGTTTATCACATTAGTGTTCAGTACAATGTGTAATCTTATAGGAATCTTACCTAACAAGGAGGCTACACTGGATAAAAGAATGCAGATAGACACCATTGTTTACTTTTGTTGCTCCATAGTCAGCTGATCTCCGGTCAGATAAAAGTAAAGTAAAAGTTTCCACTGAGGTGATTTTATTTACCAACAGACCCCCCCCCCCTCCTATCCACTACAGTCCAGTTTACAAAACAATTTACCTAAAATACTGTCCTCTACACACTGTTATTATATGTTAGGGAAAACATTATATTATGAAAGCATGACATTGTGTCCTGTCTCTATGTTTTCCATTCCCCAGCATGCACCTGGCCCCATCAGACTCAAATATCCAGAACACACATGCACTTTCACACTCACTCATCTTCATACCTATCGTTCACACCTGTTTCCAGAGAAATGAAAGTGAGCAACAGAAGAAATTAGCCTAATGTATTCATGAACATTATACATGTATACATGAAACAGCCTC